>NC_056735.1:1578317353-1578602353 GCF_019279795.1 Protopterus annectens
AAGTGCCCGTAATAATTAATATAATATTACACTTTTATTGTCCTATATCAGTAATCTTATAGTTTTCATTTAATTCAAAAAGTCATATTTTAGTGGTATAAATGTTACTAATTTGTTTTTGTCATTGGTATTATATAGTTTAAGACTATATTCCCAGGCAGTTCCTATATATTCTTAGTGCCACTGGCACATTTCACTGCTAGTATACCACATATGTCATATGTCAAATAGCAATTCATAATCCTTATGATATTACAGGATTTATCTACAGTGTTATAATTGTAAGGTTGGAAAATATAACAAGCATAGTAAACTTTAAACATGCTATAACATTGGTACTTATTATTGTCAACCCTTCTACATACACGGGAAAGGATAACCTTATATAACCACCGACCATTTTCCTTCTTTTTTTCTCTTCATCCTTTTATTCTCCATTTTTTAATAACTATTTATTTCTATTGTGGCTTCTTTGAATTTAGTGAAGGTACTCAATATCATATTATAGATAATATAGAACATTCAAACCGAGAATATGCCCAATATAGAGACATATTCTCAACTCAAGTGGTCCACACCATATATTTATAACATTGCAGTCAGAAATATACTAATGAATAAGCAATAACCAGCAGCTTTGCATCAGCTGTGTGTCTCTAACAAGTATATACCTATAGGATATTAAAAAGAATAGATAGCAAGCTCTTCATTCATAATTAAAAAATGCATATAGCCTGGTATTTATTTTTATTTATTTTTATTTTTATTTTATTTTACATTTGTTAACCGGGCTAGTCTAACTGGATATATTTCCATTTTCAGTAGAGGCCCGGGGAGAAAAGCTCCATTGGCAACAACAAAAAAAATTGAAATATAACAATTAAAATTACAAATTATAAAATCGATATTAATACATAGTAAATGAACTGATTTCAACAGAAGATTATTAAAAGACAGGAAGTAATAAGATTACTAAAAATAAATTTACTTTCATAGACAGAAATTAGACCTGTTATTTATATGCATATCGTGTACCAACAGCAATATATTAGTAAATGCCCATGCTATTCAATTCATATTTTAACACTGGTCATATTTTAAAAAACATGACGTATATAGATACTATAAAAGTGATTAATATGAGATATAGCTGACAATGGCTTTAGCATTTGTGATGATATATAATATATATTCAGTATTATAAGTAAAAGTACATTGCATGTCTATTTGTAATCTAAGGTTCAAGGCTGATCAATCTAGACATACAAGACAATCTCTTTAGCCTTAGTCATATAATGGGAATTACTGTCTCTCTACACAACCATTCATTTTCAGTGAGGATGTTCAATATTAGTATAACTTGCCTTTAATAAAAGCATACTTATAATTCAGCAATTCTTTTCTATGTATATATAACAATATCATAAGCAAGTCTACGAGATTCTTTCTTGCTCATTACTGCTTAATGACTGTGCTACTCGACCAATTTAATATTTGCAGATCATCTTAATAATTAAACAGCAACTCCTTTTTTACCTTTAAAAATGTCTAATTACAAATAGCTACATTCATGAATCATAATTGTCTTACTGTCCTTAAGGTTGAGTACACTAGCTGCAATGTGTTTATAAATATGTTATATAGTTCCAGTCAAGGACTTAAATATATTAAATTTTCATAAAATTAAGTTAAATTATAGTAATTTACTTGGTGATGTTATCAGAAAAGATTGTAGTAAAGTCTGTATGTGTTAATTGTTCATACAGTTTCTTTCAAGTGATAGACTTCTTTTTAAGCCTATTGTGCTGTTTATGTGTACAATTCAAAATGAATAACAAATGTTACAATATAATAAAACATCATGCATGTGTTGATACCTTCTAAATTTGTTAGGTACTTCAATGTATTTTTAATATTTGTTAAACTGTAAAAGCACTTTGCCATCTCATAAATAGTGTGCTCGTCACTTTAAGTAGCTTAAGAGGTTAAACCACACCCATACTGTCTTGTTTCAGTGCTGACATCACTCACAGACTGTTTACTTTCATTTTGTGCCATTTATACATTTGTAGAGGATTTAACACACACTAGTGGATTCTAACTGAAGAACCTCCACTCTAGGGATGGCAAAATAAGAGTTCCCAGCTCGTGGCCATGGTGGGAAGCCAAAAACAAAGTAAGTGAAGCTTTTAGAGCTTTTTAAACTGATCACAAGCTTATTAAACTGCTATTAGATTTCTTAACATTAAGAGGCAGATATACAAGCCAAACAGTTGTTTGTTAGTCAAAAAGGCACTTTTAGCATAAAAGAATAAATAACTACTTTTCAAGGCACTTTTTAGACAGTTATTACTATCAGCTTTTATATATTATTATGTGAATTAAATGCAACAGTTTAGATATTTCATGCAGCTCAGTGTAAATAAAATAAAAAGAATCATGTTCATTTAAGCACAACACATTAATATGTCAGTGTAAATGCATCATATTCTATACTAGCAGTAAAAGGCAGGTAATTTATAAATGAATTATCTAAATATAATTTAGAGTGATCATGACTGTAGAGAAATCATGACTGTAAGTAATTCCACTGTAGTAAAGAAAGATATGTTACCTTGCTTTCTTTAGGGTTGTTTCCTTTAGTTATAAAATGTCATGTTTATCCTGTATTTATATTGCTGCAAAGACTGACACATATGTAAAGCATGAATGCTTTTAAAGAAGAGCTTTTTTACCTTACAGAGCAAATAGAAAACACTAATGTTTTCCCTTTTCATGTGTCTCTGAGTTTCTTCTTTTTCTTGACAGCAGTGCTTCATTCATTCTTTTTTGCATGTTTCTTTACCCCAAAGGAGCTCCAATCCATTTCTTACACTTTATCCAAGGTTTTATTAGTTGAAAGATAAGAGACTGTTGCTTGTAGAGTGTCAGAAGTTTTAGGACCTTCAGTAAAAAAGATTTTTATTCTTGCAGGGAACAGCAGGTGCACTTTAAGTTGCGTTTTTTTTAATTCCTTTATCAGAGGGAGACATTCTTTTCTTGCAGTTATAACTCCAGAAGAATAATCATTATCAAATCTGATTATGTTGTCTTTGTATTTAACTGGAGAAGTTGACCATGCTGTCTTTAAAATAAGTTCCTTATCCTGTGATGAAAGAACATTACCATTATTGATCTCGGGTGATTTTTTGATTTGATGGTTGATGAAGGAGCTCTTAAGGATCTATGGGCTCTTTCAATTCCATAAGAAAGAGCTTCAGGCAATTTTAAAAATTCTGTTAACAAGGTAGTAAGGAAAGGCACCATGTCATCTCCCTCTGATTTCTCTGGCAGCCCATAGATACAAAGGTTATTTCATCTCGACCTGTTCTCTAGATCCTCTATTTTATTTTGTAATGAAGCATTTTGTTTTGTTAAAAAAATGTAGCTGAAGATCTTGTTCTGAGAGTCTGCCCTCAGTATCATTTAGGGGTCTCTCTATGTCAGCTATTTGAGACTTCTGTTGTGTCATTATTTCTTGTAGTTGCTGTATTTGTTTTGTAGATCTCTCTTCAAAAGTGTCCAGTTTGGTATTCATTTTGTCAAATTTCACTGATAAGTCTTGTACAGCATTTAATAAAGACTGTATCTCCTTTCTCATCATCTGGTCCTGTGTGGTATTCTTAGAAAAGCTAATTTCCAGTAGATTCAGATACCTTCCTTCTTATTTTTTGACAGAAAAAATAATGATTAAAGCCAAAATTTTTGCAATATAGACTTCTAGTGATATTAGTAGAAGTAATTCAGCAAAATAGGTTTGTCTACAATATCTAGTTTTTAAAATTTCCTGTCAGAAATATCATTTGAGTGCAGAGCTGAGAAAAGATGCTGCCAACCAGTCTACATCTTAGCCATGCTCCGTGCATTGTAGTTTTCAATGTCAGGAAGCACACTTGCAAAATTCTGAGTTTTCAATGTTTTTGGGATTTCGATATTTTGGTCTCAATGTTTTGAATTTCGACATTATGGAATGTTAATGTTTTGAAGTGGACCTATATATATATATATATATATATATATATATATATATATATATATATATATATATATATATATATAGATAGATATAAACAGATAGATATATTTATAAATAGATATATATACATATATGCATATAAAGTTAAAGTAGCATGCCTTAGTTGGCAACTGGTAGCAGTTGTTCATAGGTTCATAGGTAGGTACTAGGCTATCTACCTAAAGGCATTTATAAGCCTAGCCAGAATGTGTTGGCTTTCAATGCCCCCTTAGATTAGATCCCTGTGCCTCTGTCCAGCAGACCCACTGAAGTGATCCCCGGGGTAAACTTTCTGTTTCCCCTTCCCCTCATCAAGGTTTCTCTTGAAGAGTGTTAGTGAGGAGCTGTGCGTAATGTAGATTGAAATCTTGTTCCAAAGCATGGGAAGTCTCTGGGACAGGAATCTATCCCTCCAGCACATCCTATTTATTATTGTGGTGAGGTTTAGATCCCTAGAGCGTGTGGCTCGAGGGGATATGATTTTCTTTAGGTGGAGCATGTCCATCAATTCTTGGTTTGACATGGCCTTGTATGTCAGGCAGAGATCACCTTTGAGTAGGTGGTATGCAACTGAGTACAGCTGGAGTTTCTTCAGTTGAGCTACATAGGGCATCTGTTTGAAGCCAGTGATCCTCTTGGTGAGGTACTTCTGTGGTCTTTCCAGCTGTTGCAGGTGTCTTGTAAGGTACATCCCAAATGGGGCATTGTACTCTATGATGGGTCTGATGAGTGATGAGTAGAGGGGGCACAATGACCTCTTTTGATATGGATGCAAACCCTTTTGTGGTTAGGTGGGCCACATAGAAGGATTTTCTAACCACTTTGGCAATGTGATTATCAAAGGAGAGATTACTATCTACTTGGGTCCCCAGATCCCTTATTATGTCTTCCGTATTTAGGGACTACCACCTATGTGGTTGTTTGTGGGTACTTTGTTTTTTCCAAAGGGAATGACTATGCATTTTTTGGACAACTATATTTCTGTAGATGTAGTATACACATACACTTGCACACACACACACACACACACACACACACACACACGCACACACACACCTGCACATATGAAACTTAGACTATTAAGGAACTTCAATATTTATCCGAATAATTTTAGTGCACTATTGCCAAAATATTTAGTGGGTTGTTAAACAAGAACTAAGACATTTCCTGTCGAGCTAACTTCGTCTTTCTGATCCAGCTCTATTTTTCTTTGCCTGCAAAATTTCACAGTACCACTACAGCATCATAATATGAAGTATTTAAAGATTTGCTTAATTTGTAATTTTTTAATATAGTTGTGGTGTGGGTAGTCATTTTGTATTAAAGATAAGCTGTACCTTCCACATTTAATTCTTCTTCACAAAAGTATCACAGTGTATAATCTGTCAACCTTTAATTGCATGAGCCTTCGACATCTAGTTTTTCACAATTCTCCCAATAAACTCTAGATGATGGACTCTTGAATATGTGAGCCTTTTATAACCAGTTATTAACTCATTTCATTATAAATTCTTTCATATTACATGGAACAGTGTTTTCAAAGCACTAGCTATATAATTGTTTGCAAGATGAATAGTTTTTGTCATGTGTTCCTCAAGATTTCCGTCAATTGATAGGAATGGTTCCTCATTTAATTTAGATTCAAAATATTTCTCATCTAACAAATACATATTTTAAACACAGAACATGTGTATATCTATCGCTTTTATAACAAATATGTAATATATAATTTGATTTTAATATGCAAAGTTATTATATGTAGTTAATATTTGATACATATATTTTTTATATATATTTTATATACATTTTAGGTCTATATTTATATGTACATATATAATCATCACAATTAATATTAAAATTATGTTATACACATGTTCTGTATTTAAAATATGTATTTGTTAGATGAGAAATATTTTGAATTGTTTTTAAAGTTTCACTATGCACTTTATCTATGTACTGTTGTTTTAAAATTTAGAAAGGAATTAATTAATGTGTTCTAATGATTGGTTGATTTGAATGGATCAAATGTTTTATTTTAGTATTTAAGTAACTTGTATAACAGAGAATACTTGATCTGATGAAGCTATTACATAGTGAAAGCGCTTATCAATTGTTATTATAATAAATTATTCAGTTACAAATATCGAAACTGGTCCTTACTTTTGCTCTTGTTCAACGTATTTATTTTTAAAAAATGTTCTATTTATTGTTGTGGCAAGGTTTAGTTCACTAGAGCACGTGGCTCGCAGTGACTTTGATTTCTTTAGGTGGAGCATGTCCATCAATTCTGAGTTGGACATGGCTTTGTAAGTCAGGCAGAGATCACCTCTGAGTAAGTGATATGCCACTGAGTACAGCCAGAGTTTTTTCAGTCGGGCTGCATAGGACATATGTTTGAGGCCAGTAATCCTGTTGGTGAGGTGCTTTTGTGGTCTTTCCAGCTGTTGTAAGTGTCTTGTGAGGTACATCCCAAATAGGGCATTGCACTCTATGATGGGTCAAATGAGTGATGAGTAGAGGGGCACTATAACCTCTTTATTTCTAGATGTGAACCCTTTAGTAATTACATGGGCCACATAGAATGATTTCCTAACTACTTTGGCAATATGATTGTCAAAGGAGAGATTACTATCTACCTAGGTCCCCAGATCTCTTATTACCTCTTCTGTATTAAGGGGGCGGCCGCCTATGTGGTAATTCATGGGTGTTTTTTTTTTTCCCAAATGGGATGACTATGCATTTTTTGGCATTTTGCTTGAGGCCATGACTATGACACTAGGTGTCAGTCTCAGTAAGGCCCTTTTGAAGGATGTCCGTGTCAGCCAGATTGTCAATTATGGCTCCCAGTTTGCAGTCATCGGCGAACTTGGTTAGCCATAGTCCTCCTCTGTTTGCCTGTACTTCTGAGAAGTATATGCTGAACAATAAGGGTCCCAGGACTGAGCCTTGTGGGACACCACTTGTGACTGGTTTAGAGTCGGACCTGGAGCCCACTATTCTTACCGTGTGAGTTCTGTCTGTAAACCAGTTGGCAACCCATCTTGTGATCTTGTGATATAGGGGTTTATGTTCAGGGCAGATCATGCCTACTAAACCAGGTTGACATCTTCGAGACAGTCACCAAGGCCATAGATGAGGGGAAGGTAGTTCAAACAGCCTACCTTGACCTCACCAAGGCTTTTGAAACCATTCTCCACTCTGGAATTTTAGAAAAACTCAACAGCCTGAACATAAATCCCTACGTCACAAGATGGTTTGCCAGTGGCTTACAGACAGAACTCACATGGTAAGAATAGCGGGCTCCAGGTCCAACTCTAGAAGCCAGAGTCACAGGTGGTCCTCACAGGGGCTTTCGGTCCTGGGACCCCTACTGTTAGGCATATACTTCTCAGAAGTACAGGCAAACACAGGACTATGGCTAACCAAGTTCACCGATGACTGCAAACTGGGAGCCATAATTGACTCTCCGGCTGACATGGACATTCTCCAAAAGGGCCTTACTGACAGGGGCACTTGGTGTCAAAGTCATGGTCTCAAGCTAAATGCCAAAACATGCATAGTCATCCCATTTGAGAAAAACAAAACACCCATGAAAGCCCCCTTAATACAGAAGAGGTAATAAGAGATCTGGGGACCCAGGTTGAAAGTAATTAATCTCTCCATTGACAATCATATTGCCAAAGTAGTTAGGAAAAACTTCTATGTAGCCCATCTAATTACTAAAGAGTTCACATCTAGAAATAAAGAGGTTATAGTGCCCTCTACTTGTCGTCATCATCATCCAGGACCCATCATAGAGTACAATGCCCCATTTGGGATGTACCTCACAAGACACTTCCAACAGCTGGAATGACCACAAAAGTACCTCACCAAGAGGATTACTGGCCTCAAACATATGTCCTATGCAGCCTGACTGGAAAAACGCCAGCTGCTCTCAGTCGCACATATCACTTACTCAGAGGTGATCTCTGCCTGACTTACAAAGACATGTCTAACTCAGAATTGATGGGCATGCTCCACCTAAAGAAATCCAAGTCACTGCAAGTCATGTGCTTTAGTGAGCTAAACCTCGCTGCAACAATAAATATAACATGCTGGTGGGATAGATTCATGTCACAGAGACTCCTCCTCCTCATGCTTTTTGGAACAAATTCCTAATTCCCTTTACATTAGAGCAAGAGCACCATCACTAACACTCTTCAAGAGAGAGCCTTGAAACAGCAGCGGAGTGGATTGAGTATTTCAAGAAGAAAAATACACCCCTGGGATCACTTCATTGGCTCTTCTTGACAGAGGCTCAGTTGATTAATTAATGGGGAGGGCATTTATAAGCCTAGCCAGAGTGTGTCAGCTTTCGCCACCCCATTGATTAAATAACTGAGCCTCTGTCAAGCAGAGCCAATTAAGTGATTCCAGTGGTGTATTTTTTGTTACCCATCCACTCGTCAAGGTTTCTCTTGAAGAGTGTTAGTGAGGGCCTCTGCCTACGTATGAATTAGGAATTTTGTTCCAAAGCATGGGGAGTCTCTGTGACAGGAATCTATCCCTCCAGCATGTTCTATTTATTGTTGTGGCAAGGTTTAGTTCACTAGAGCACGTGGCTCGCAGTGACTTTGATTTCTTTAGGTGGAGCATGTCCATCAATTCTGAGTTGGACATGGCTTTGTAAGTCAGGCAGAGATCACCTCTGAGTAAGTGATATGCCACTGAGTACAGCCGGAGCTTTTTCAGTCGGGCTGCATAGGACATATGTTTGAGGCCAGTAATCCTGTTGGTGAGGTGCTTTTGTGGTCTTTACAGCTGTTGGAAGTGTCTTGTGAGGTACATCCCAAATAGGGCATTGCACTCTATGATGGGTCTGATGACTGATGAGTAGAGGGGCACTATAACCTCTTTATTTCTATATGTGAACCCTCTAGTAATTACATGGGCCACATAGAATGATTTCCTAACTACTTTGGCAATATGATTGTCAAAGGAGAGATTACTATCTACCTAGGTCCCCAGATCTCTTATTATCTCTTCTGTATTAAGGGGGCGGCCGCCTATGTGGTAATTCATGGGTGTTTTTTTTTTCCCAAACGGGATGACTATGCATTTTTTGGCATTTTGCTTGAGGCCATGACTATGACACTAGGTGTCAGTCTCAGTAAGGCCTTTTTGAAGGATGTCCGTGTCAGCCAGATTGTCAATTATGGCTCCCAGTTTGCAGTCATCGGTGAACTTGGTTAGCCATAGTCCTCCTGTGTTTGCCTGTACTTCTGAGAAGTATATGCTAAACAATAAGGGTCCCAGGACTGAGCCTTGTGGGACACCACTTGTGACTGGTTTAGAGTCGGACCTGGAGCCCACTATTCTTACCGTGTGAGTTCTGTCTGTAAGCCAGTTGGCAACCCATCTTGTGATCTTGTGATATAGAGGTTTATGTTCAGGCTGGTGAGTTTTTCTACAATACCTGAGTGAGGAATGGTGTCGAAAGCCTTGGCAAGATCAGGGTAGGCTGTGTGAACCACCTTTCCCTCATCTATGGCCTTGGTGACTGTCTTGAAGAAGTAAATCAGGTTTAGTATGCATAATCTGCCCTTAACAAAGCCGAACTTGGTCTGGTCAAGTGTTTGGAGGTTCCCAATGTCTTTGTTAATGAGTTCCATGATGGTGCACTCCATAGCCTTGCAGACCAGGCTAGCCAGGCTTATGGGGCGATAGTTACCAGGGTCAGTTGTTTTCCCTCCTTTGTGGAGTGGAATAACCATTGCTTTGTGCCATTCTATGGGCATGTAGCCTGTGGAGAGGCTGAGGATGAACAGCGTGTTCAGGTGGGGGGTTAATTCCTTCTGTAGTTTGTGCAAGACGCAGCTTGGGACACCATCTGGCCCCATTGATGCTGTGTTTCTGGCTTTTGAAAGGGCTGTTTTCACCTGTGCTTCTGTGATTTCTGGGACACTACACTTTTCCAGTATTGTTATGGGCCCTTTTGAAGGTGAGAAGGAGGTGAAGTTTGCACTGAATCTATCTGCCAGGATGTTGGCAATATCATTAGGTTCAGTATATTTTGTGCTATTTTGCACTAGCACAGAGCATATCTGTGAGTTGCCACTTAGATTCTTGAAATAGCTAAAGAAGGCTTTGTGGTTATCTTTCGAATCTTTGGCTATTTTTCTTTTTAAGTTAGCCTTGGATAATTTTATGAGGGGCCTTAGTTTCTTACTGATACTGATCAGGGATGTTTTTCCTTCTTGGGATTTGCTTTTTTTCTGAACTAGTTTCCTCCTTTTGTTGTTTAACCTGTTTATGGCAATAGAAAGCACTCTAGCACATCAAAGTGATTAGTTTATGGTCTGATCTAACCAGTGACGGGTTGACCTCCAGTGCGGAACACCTGTTGCCCATGTTGGTGATGAGCAGGTCCAATATGTTGTGGTCTCTGCTAGGGGAGTTTACCAGCTGATCCAGGGCATTTGAGTGGGGCCACCAGACTGGTTTCCTTCTCTTAGGGGAGTGAGTCTTGGTTTTGCTAGGGATTACATGATCAATGCATCCTTGTAGGTGCACATAGAGTGCAATTGTAAAGGATTCTGCATCTTGGGCAGTGTTATCCTTTAGCGTTGGGGCTGTGAAACTTACCACCTCTGCCTTAAGTAAGGTGAATTTTGCTTTAGAAAAGTTTTTCACTGTGGTTTCCTTGGTTAGGGGTGGTGGTGGTGTGTGGACATCCAGAGTGATTAGTTTATGGTCTGATCTAACCAATGACAGGTTGACCTCCAGTGCAGAACACTTGTTGCCCATGCTGGTGATAAGCATATCCAATATGTTGTGGCCTCTGGTAGGGGAGTTTACCAGCTGATCCAGGGCATTTGAGTGGGTCCACTAGACTGGTTTCCTTCTCTTAGGGGAGCAAGTCTTGGTTTTGCTAGGGATGGCATGATCAATGCATCCTTGTAGGTGCTCATAGAGTGCAATTGTAAAGGATTCTGCATCTTGGGCAGTGTTATCCTTTAGCGTTGGGGCTGTGAAATTTACCACCTCTGCCTTAAGTAAGGTGAAGTTTGCTTTAGAAAAGTTTTTCACTGTGGTTTCCTTGGTTAGGGGTGGTGGTGGTGCGTGGACATCCAGAGTGATTAGTTTATGGTCTGATCTAACCAGTGGTCATCTTGAGTCATGCAGGGTGATCTGTAGCAGGCCACAATTTGCATTGCAGATTTGCGCAATGTTAGCTGCACATGAATGATCTCAGAGGTATCATGCTGCGCCACTAACCTAGAAGTGTGGGTATCCTTGATCAATATGGATACACCCCCTCTTTTTGTGTTTCGGTTCATGTTCTGCGGCCAAAATGTGTGGTATGAGTTGTAGCCCAGTATTGCTAGAGTGCTCTCTGTTGCCTTGAACCAGGTTTCAGTTACTTCACAGATGTCAACGTTCTCTATACTTAGGAGTGCTTAGAGCACATGCATTTTGAGATTTAAACTCCTGACGTTGAGTAGCATAACACTCCTTTTTTTACTTGTGCTGTTTACAGAGGTGGGCTTGAATTTTGAGCCTTGCCTAAAAAAGGCACTATGGGGGCAGCAAGAGCCTTGGGCAGTATTCAAAAGCCAAGGGGTGACAGGTGCAAGCTGTCTCTTGTGAAGCAATGCGGCTTGTCGAGCATGTCATCCCAGGATGACAAACACTGAATCCCCTTTGAATGACAACAGAAGCTTAGCCAATTGTTGAAATTGATCATTTTTTCTTTATACTGAGGTATCATTCTTGGTGACGGCAGGATGCTACTCAGGGTCTGGGTCATACCCACCTGGGCTACATGATCAGAGAGCTCTTTCATGTTTCTTTTCATGTAGTCCAGGGAGGTACGTCTCAGGTCATTCACACCAACATGAACAATGACAGAGTCATATTTGTACTTGTTCTGGAGTGACCTGAGTGCTTGTGTTATGTGGTGGATTCTGGCTCCCAACAGGCAGTTAGCAGTAACATTCTCCTTGTCCAGCCTATACATATATATATATATATATATATATATATATATATATATATATATATATATATATATATATATGGGTCTAGGACTATTCACTGAAAGCACATTTCACTGAAACTCAAATGACTGTGCACAAATCACTGAAAGCACAATTCACTGAAAGTTATATATGACCTTTTCCTCACTGTAGTGCGACCCTGGAGTTAGAATATATGTGGGAGGCACTGCCCCCCACAACATTTGGATATATATTAAGTTTAGAAAAGAGTACTTTATTGAAATTGTAAGTATCCATGTGTATAGTTCAAAATATTTAAAATAGGTGGAGGGCTACGCCCCCCACACCCCACCCTTACTATATATTCTAACTCCAGGATCTCACTACAGTGGGGAAAAGGCCATATATAACTTTCAGTGAAATGTGTTTCAGTGAATTGTGTTTTCAGTTAATTGAGCTTTCAGTGAATTGTGCACAGTTAAATGTGTTTTAGTGAAATGTGCTTTCAGTGACTAGTCCTAGACCCATATATATGTATATATCTATATATATATATATATATATATATATATATATATATATATATATATATATTTATATATATATATATATATATGTATATATATATATATATATATATATATATATATATATAAAACAAACACACACACATAGATATATTTGCATATACATATATATGTGTGAGTGTCTAAAAAACACTGCAGCAATGCTATGATGCTGTGACTACAAATATTCTCCAAAATATTTTATCAGTAATTCCACCTTTATGCATTTTAGTTTTGCCTGCAATTACTAGTGTACAGTATTTGTGATTCTTATTATTAGGTGCATATTTCCTAAGTCTGTACCATAGATATACTTGCTGTGTGCACTTCAAAGCATGATATACATTACATTAAGTACTACAACAGTCCTTGCAAAAAATGGTATTATTGTACGGACATGTCCAGCTCCACATGCAATTACATTCATATTGTCATGCCTACATGCATGTGAATATTTTATCTTCATTTCATATTATCATTCATATCTGTCATGTATGTGAACATTTCATCTTAATTTCATATCATTATTCATATCAGAGGATTACTTTACTTAATATATAAACTCATTATCACTATGCAAACATTTAACTCACACAGAATTTTTAAAGAATTTCTTGAAATGGCAAATCACTGCAGAAAAAGACATATTGAAGCTATATTGAATTTTCACTAGAAAACATACCATACCTTTTCATCTCTTAGAACAAGAAATCTGGACAAAGCCACAAATAATAGGACAGCAAAGGCCCTAAAATGGGGACACTTTTTAAATATTGTTGTTACAAACTAGTTGATAGAATAACAAGTTTTGCATTAGCATGAATTTTCTGAATGATATTAAGTTTAAAAATCAGATGTCTGCCATTATTTCCTAACTTTAGTCCTCAATGATTCATAAGTGATTTGTCAGAAAACCACAATTTGATGAGAAACGGGTCAAAATATGAGTCAAAAAATCTGGATCTTTTTTAAAAACTGGACAGGTGAGGGCTATGATACATACAACACACACTTGGAAAATAATAAACTCACACACACACACACACACACACACACACACAGATATATCTTTCTCTCACACACAGATATATCTCTCTCTCTCTCTCTATATATATATATGTGTATGTGTGTGTGTGTGTGTGTGTGTGTGTGTGTGTGTGTGTGTGTGTGTGTGTGTGTGCGTTATGTATGTATATATATATATACACTTACGCATATACGTGTGCATATGTCTATATCTGTTATTATCTATATTTGTGTATCTATATACATGTATCTAAAGGCATGCATCTATCTATATATATATATATATATATATATATATATATATATATATATATATATATATAAGGTTCCCTATCAGAAGCTTGAAACACTATAAGCTCGAAAATCAAAATCCTGAAACCAAAAGCCTGAAAACTCAAAATCCTGAAAACCCAAAATCCTGAAACTCAAAATCCTGAAAACACAAAATAGACATACTGACGTCATTGTGGCTTTGCTATCGTTAGTCCTGTGGTGTTAGGTTATGCATTGGGTTCAGGTAAGTGTGTGGTTGGTTTTATGTTAGGGTTAGGGGAGGTTTAAGTGAGTTAGGGTTAGGTGCAGGTTAGGCATGTATGCAATAGTGACAAAAATTAGGGTTAGGGGCTTAAGTGAGTTAGGTTAGGTGCGGGTTAGGTGAGTGTGATAGTGACGGACCTTAGGGTTAGGGTTAGGGTTAAGGTAAGTCGGTAGATATTAGTGTCTTTGTATTGGCATATTAGCATTATTTGTGTTTTCAGGATTTTGAGTTTCAGGATTTTGGGTTTTCAGGATTTTGAGTTTTCAGGTTTTTGGTTTCAGGATTTTGATTTTCGAGCTTATAGTGTTTCAAGCTTCTGATAGGGAACTATATATATATATATATATATATATATATATATATATATATATATATATATATATATATATATATATATATATATATATATATATATATATATATATATATATATATATATATATATATATATACATACACATTTATATCTGTATATACTTCATGCTAACCCCGGACCTATTTCAGACATGGAAACATGAAAAATCTCCAAATTCAATACTATAGATATATAACGTGTGCCGTGATATTTGTTACATGCGGCTTGCAGCAGTAACATACTCATACATACACATAACACAAACGCATACATACGCACACTAATATTTATATTTGTATACACATTCAGAAACACACATACACACATGCTTACACACAGGTACACGCACACACAAAAGTATGGATAGTCATACATTTGAAGTCATTCTTGACTAACCTCGCAGAATACAGCATGCAATATAACATATGCTTGTGCTGTTCCACACACTGTATGTGAAGCTATCAGCTGTTTAATCACATCTGACAAGTACTGGTGCTGGATATTGTTATTTTGAAGGACAAGACATTTCTGCTGACTTCTCTGGTAATTGTACAGCTCTGCAGCACTAAGAGATTTAAGTGCGCTGGGAGGAAGGGAACAGTTTGGAAGATGAAGCAGACAGCCTTCAGTGTTGAATAATTGAAGCTCTGGTATGAGGCTTGTATCTTTTGACAGCATGTAATTTGTCTCACTGGTACAACATTGTTGAAGTCTGAAAAGGCAGGGAGGGACTCTTGCACTGTTAGCAGCACCTGGGGATAGAAGTGTATTAGCTGAATTAAAAAAATATACAGCCGCTATTAATATCAGAGGGACTGCAATAAACACATGGACTATATAGGCAGAACTGCATTCTAAGACAGAAGATTAGAATATGTGCAGACTTATACTATAGAACTGTAATGACTATGATCCATTTTCAAGGCTTCCTTTTCACCTTACCTTACTCTTTTTGTCTTCTCTTATGAAATGTTAGTAATAATGTTCTGCTTTTGGTTCCTGTCACTATCACTGTTATGCTTGACTGTATCACCACAAATGCCTTTTGATTCATTTTTGCATTACTGCTATTAACCACATGCATTTTTCAGTTCAGATCATATTCCTGATTTTTAAAGCTGTTATGTGACTGTTATGACACTATTCAAATTTTCATTTAAAACAAATGTAAACCAAATATGACTGATTTAGCTAATGATCTGAGTGATTTCACAGCAAAAAATACTAACAATTGAAAATACAGTGAAAAACAATGTTCTATAATCAAGTAGTTCTGTGATGAGATTCAGTGACATTTGCTAAAGTTACATTTTGAATTGTATCAGAGGAAAAGAGGCAAGAAGAGATGCATGGCTCATCATCAAAATCCACATATTTACTTACAAGCACTTGGTGGCTTCATTCTCTAACCCAAATAACCAGTCTTACACACATTTGAACCCATATACAGATATGTACCGATGCTATCTAAAAATCTAACAACTGATAGGGAATAGAAAATGAAATTTATAAAACCAAAATCAAGTCCTAGGAATATGAAATAATATCCAGATGAGAACTAGCAAGATAATTCTTGAGAAAGGAATATTTTCCTAGACCTTCTGAAATAAGGCACTGTGTTAACTGCTTAAGCTGGGAAGGCAATTAATCATACAAGTTACAGATCTGATATGAAAAGAAACAGACACATTCCCGAGAATTCAATGAACTCTGTGTAGGACTTGTGCTAAGCCGACATGGAATTTAAGTTTTTGTGCAATGAGCAGTAGTGCTAATTGAATATGCATGCCATGCATGTCGCTTACATGGATGCAAGTGAGGTTTTGTGGCCAGCAACAGTGTTGCCAGCCAGGAAGCCATGTAAAGCAGTACACACACATACAGAACTTGCAGACAAGTGTACATATGGGCAAACTTCTTCTGCGAGGTTGCTTGCACAGCCCCAATGATCACCAGGGCAAAATTGCTGCAATGCCAGCGGTAGTCACATAGTATAGAAAAGTGTACTTAGTGCAATGTACACTACAACATGTTTTTTGGCATAGTGTAACAAAGGTTTTCTGGTGATTAGAAAGGGGTACACAGAATGCATCATAGATATGCTAGTCTGACATTGTCATGGAAAATTTTATACCACCGTAAAATCCTGATATGCAAGCATATGTGTTCATGCAAACTATTAAGTGGTAATACTGATGTGATGTGATAGGCTGGTATGTCTATGATGCTGCACAGTCACACTATAGCTGTACGTAGGATACAATTGAATTTCACAGGCTTTTAGGTGCATAGCAGAGTACTAGGGTAAAGTGCCAATATCCCATAAAAGCCTAGCCATATTTAAACTGACTTACACAATATCCCATAAAAGCCTAGCCATATTTAAACTGACTTACACAATTTGCAATAGCTATATGAACAATGTTTACACAGGGATGTGTTTATGCTATGTTATCTAATACCAACTGCCTCTATCCATGAGGGACATGGGCAGAACACCAGGAATGCAATCATGATTAACTATCCATTTATATATGCTGCACTTGAAGATGGCCACAAAAGGCCTTTGCTTTATGTGAATGGCAAGCATGTTCCAGAGAAGGAGCAGTGTCTGAAAGATGTATCAATTTCTCCAACATGATTTATGTCAGAAGCTAAGTTAACATACTTGGAATGAGTGACCCTTGAACAGTTTGTACTAATGTGTAACATTGCCATCAAAGACAGATTGTAGGGTACTGTTCAGGCCAGACACAGATCAACCCTTAGTAATCTGTAGAAGATATAATAAAATGATAGGGCTTTAAATCTTTTTGTATATGACTTGTTGTTTACACTGTTTATCTTCATTGTGCAAAAACTCTGAGGTTGCTCAAGCTGTTGCAGATGTGTGGTGAGGTACATGCAAAAGGGTGCTGTGTACTCAATTATTATTATTATGATGAGGGCCAGGTACAATGGCATTATAATGTCCTTTAATGTGCATGGTTTGCCCATGCTTCTAGTTGTGCCGCATACAAGGAATTTGTAATGACTCTGGACACGTGGTGGTTGATGTTACAATTTTTGGTAAATGAGTACCCAGATTAACAAAACACTGGCTGTACTCATAGAGGTGTGCTGTCTATATTGTAATTAGTTTTAGTATTTGCTTTTCAAAAGGGAATCATATTACTTTTATGTTCATGTTTCCATGGGTCTGACACAAATAATTTTTGTGCAGTTATAGTTTCTGTAGTATATCAATAGTTTGTGTTTTCAGTGATTACCCATATCTTGCAGTTATCTACAAAGTTGGTAAGACAAAGGCTGCCCAAATTTGTCTTGAATTCTGGGATGTAAATACTGAAAAGGAAAGAGCAAACCCTGTCATATGGCCCTGGTCACTGGTATCTTGCTAGTGGTGAATTTACATACTTCAACAGTACGTATCCTGTTGGCAATCCGTTTGTTTACACTCCTGGTGATGTATGTGTTTATGAACAGTTGAAACGGTTTATATGTAATACCAGAGTATGGGTTTGTGATAAATGACTTAGCCAGGTCTAGTTAGGCAGGATGTACAGTATTTCCCTCATCCATGCCCTTGGTGACTGTCTTGAAGAAGTCAAACAGATTTAACAGACATGATGTATCCTTAAGGAACCAAACATGGGTTGGGTACACAGTCAGGATATTACCCATGTCCTTTTTGGTAAGGTAAAGAATGATTCCTCTCATTGCCTATAGATGTGGCAAATCAGACTAAAAGGTCTATAATTCCCTGGGTCAGCTGATGGTCCATCTTTGTTCAGATGGATGAGTGTTGCTGTACACCCTTCAGCCTGTGTGGAGGTTATAGTTAAGTAGGGATCCAACTGACTGCTAGGGTAAATTGCAAGTCTTGAAAAGGCAGCCTGGGATGTTGTCAGGGCCCATTGATGCCATATTTTTAGCCTTAGAGTGTAAAAAGATGAGATACTGTCTTGAGAAAATAAGCTGAGCAATGTTTGCATGTATACTTTTGGTGGTGTCCAGTGTGGACAGGGGGGTAAATCCTGATCAAAATCTGTCAGCTACCTCATTGTCTTTTTCCTACAGTTGAGTATGTGTGGTGCCATCCACAAACAACTGTGTTCATGGTTGTGTATTTCCCATATCATTCTGTACTTATTTAAAGATGTGACAACACCTCCATATTCAACTTTTTATATGTATCACATGCCACACAGTGGAAGTCTTTACATAGTCATACAACTATACCTATGTCACTTAATTACAACAGTTGCACATCAAATGTATATATTTTTTCACTGCAAAGCTGGGTGTGAGTGCCCTAATACCATATATGAACACATTACAAATGACGGGAATGTGGTTCATGCAGAACAGTTGCTGACACAAATGCTGTCAGTCACACAATGCTGGTGGGGACCATCTTAATAATCCTCATGAATAGCAACATAATTGTGCATACAATGAATTCACAAAGGCCACTGTTGATTCTGAACTACTTATAGGTTTGTGAAACAGCATTACAACATGTAGATGAAACAAGATACTTGTGCCCATGTGATCAATGTGACATTATATTGATGAATCCCATTGAGCATTTAATGATTGTAGTTACACACATACACACCTGTGCTATACTGCAAGTTTCACTGTGATAATTGAATGACAACGTTGGTATAGTCCACTACAAAAACACATGCCTTAGTAAGGGAACAAAATACATAGCATCATCTCATCTCAACTATTCTCAGGGACCACATTACTACAGATGTTATATAAGAAGCATGTAATCAAATTTTATCAGCAGACATCAGTATATTACCTCAAATCACACTGTCATAGGGCTACCATACATCCATATCTCTACAAAGCATGTCTAGATGAAAGCAACATTGACATGTACAGTGTTCATAGAGCCATAGGACATTAGTAAGCTAAGAGCCAAGATTACATAAAATTCTAGCCATTATTATGGCATTTAAACACAAATTGCAATATCTATAAGATGGAAAATAGTAAGGGTATGTGCATACGTTTGTATGTGTTTGATTGCATTACATACTGCATCTGTCAATATGTGGATACATGAAACACACCATGACATAACTAGCAAGCCCACATCCAGTGGTCTGGAGATGGCTTGCCAAGGGTCATGGAAGGACTCTGCTTCACGTTGTGTGTATGCATCTTTGAGATGATGACATCCTTCAGTCTTCTGCAGAAAAGGTGTTATGTTAAAAGAGGCAAAAAGAGATGTTGCGTTCATGGGGCTATGTTTAAGGTTCTCCTTAGTGGGAGTCAAATGAAAAAAGATTTTTAAAGATCATACAATGACCGTAATATATCAGCAACCACACACACACACACACACACACACACACACACACACACACACACACACACACACACACACAGAGCAGTTGACCGAAGTCAGATTTGAACATTAAACCTGTGGAGGTATAGAAGCAGGATTGCTTACAATGTAAGGCTGGCACCACCACATATGTCTGACAGTGTCATTGTGCACTTTATAGAGGATGATAGCAAGACTGTATGCTGACAAGATGATGTTTGGATGAGTGTCTGATATAGATGAGGAGTCACATCTCTTTGTAATACTGTCTGCTAAATATTATTAGGATGAACATACACTCAAGTTTACTATTGTAAGATTAAAAACCCTATCTAGTTACAGAAGCTAAAAAACACAGTAGTTAACATCAATGCCACAGAACAGATTTAACATAAATAGTCTCAGACTGCACTTTACAGAAAATAGTGTGAGGATTCTCACATGCTGGTCTAAAATTGTCTCCACAATTACAGCTAACAGAACACAAACACACACGCTGACTGCAGTGAGTTTAGAACCCTTATCTACTGAACACAGTGTTTAATGCAAGTTCAACAGCACAAGTCTGTCTTTCATACTACCAGGCTGCACTTTGTAGCACATGACATCATCAGTATGTTTTGAGATGTTATGAGGAGTGTCTCACATGCTGCTCTAAAATGGTCTCAACAATAACAGCTAACTGAACACCAACACACACTGAATGCAGTGAGATTAAAACTCCTACCTACCTATCTGCAAAACAGTGCTTAACACAAGTGCCACAGTGCAAGTTGGACTTTCATATAGTCAGACAACACTTTTCAGCTGATGATATTAGCAGTATCTGTTGAGAAGAAAATTATATTAGGAGTGTCTCACATGCTATTCTAAAATGGTCTCCTGAATGTAAGTTAACCAAACACAAAGACACATACAATTTGACTTCAGGGAGATAGGAACCCTACCTTTCTATCTAGCTAAAGTACACAGTACTTAATGCAAGCACCATAACAAAAGTCTAACTTTCATAGTATCAGATAGCAATTTATAGCACATGACATCATTAGTGTATGTTAAAAAGAAGATGTTAGGAGGAATGTCTCACACAATACTCTAAAAGGTCTCCAGAATGTAATTACAGTAGTACACACAGATACAAAACCTGCAGACAAGTGTACATATGGGCAAACTTCTTCTGCAAGGTTGCTTGCACAGCCCCAGTGATCACCAGGGCTACATTGCTTCAAAGACAGCAGTAGCCACATATTATAGAAAAGTGTACTTAGTGCAATGTACACTACAACATGCTTTTTTGGCATAGTGTAATAAAGGTTTTGTGGTGATTAGCAAGGGGTACATAGAATGCATCATAGATACACTAGTCTGACATTGCCATAGAAAATTTTATACCACCATAAAATCCTGATATGCAAGCATATGTGTTCATGCAAACTATCACGTGGTAATACTGATGTGATGTGATGTGATAGGCTGGTATGTCCATGATGCTGCACAGTCACACAATAGCTGTACCTAGGATACAATTGAATTTCACAGGCTTTTTGGGGCATAGCAGAGTGCTAGGGTAAAGTGCCAATATCCCATAAAAGCCTAGCCATATTTAAACTGACTTACACAATTTGCAATAGCTATATGAACAACACCAGGAATGCAATCATGATTAACTATCCATTTATATATGTTGCACTTGAAGATGGCCACAAAAGGCCTTTGCTTTATGTTAATGGCAAGCATGTTCCAGAGAAGGAGCAGTGTCTGAGAGATGTATCAATTTCTCCAACATGATTTATGTCAGAAACTAAGTTAACATACTTGGAATGAGTGACCCTTGCACAGTTTGTGCTAATGAGTAACACTGCCATCAAAGACAGATTGTAAGGTGCTGTTTAGGCCAGACACAGATCAACCCTTAGTAATCTGTAGAAGATATAATAAAATGATAGGGCTTTAAATCTTTCTGCATATGACTTGTTGTTTGCACTGTTTATCTTCATTGTGCAAAAACTCTGAGGTTGCTCCAGCTGTTGCAGATGTGTGGTGAGGTACATGCAAAAGGGTGCATTGTACTCAATTATTATTATGATGAAGGCTAGGTACAATGGCATTATCATGTCCTTTAATGTGCATGGTTTGCCCATGCTTCTAGTTGTGCCACATACAAGGAATTTTTAATGACTCTGGACACGTGGTGGTTGATGTTCCAATTTTTGGTAACTGAGAACCCAGATTACAAAACACTAGCTGTACTCATAGATGTGTGCTGTCTATATTGTAATTAGTTTTGGCATTTGCTTTTCAAAAGGGAATCATATTACTTTTATGTTCATGTTTCCATGGGTCTGACACAAATACTTTTTTTGTGCAGTTATATTTTCTGCAGTATATCAATACTTTGTGTATTCAGCGATTACCCATATCTTGCAGTTATCTACAAAGTTGGTAAAACAAAGGCTGCCCAAGTTTGTCTTGACTTCTGGGATGTAAATACTGAAAAGAAAAGAGCAAACCCTGTCATATGGCCCTTGTCACTGGTATCTTGCTAGTGGTGAATTTACATACTTCAACAGTGTGTGTCCTGTTGGCAATCCATTTGTTTACCTTCCTGGTTTTGTAGGTTCATAGGTTCATACTAGGCTATCTGCCCAAGGGCATTTATAAGCCTAGCCCAGAGTTTTGTGGCTTTCACCACCCCTTTAGTTTGAATGATACTAAGCCCATTATGTTGTTGTCCCTCTATCAAGCAGTGACACTGAGGTAATCTCTGGGGTATATCTGCGATCTCCCATCCATTGGTCAAGATTTCTCTTGAACAAGGCCAGCGAGGTGCTCTGCCTCACGTGTACCGGGATTTTGTTCCACAGCATGGGGAGTTTCTGGGTGATGAATCTGTCCCTCCAACACATCCTATTAATAACCGTGTCAAGGTTTAAGTCTCTCACCCTAGTAGTTTTGAGGGATCTAGACTTTTTGAGGTGGAGTAATGTGAATAGCACACTCCGCCTAGTACTAACCTATGAACCTATGAACCTATGGAGCATGTTCATCAGTTCTGGGTTGGACATGGCCTTATATGTCAGGCACAGGTCACCTCTGAGAAGACAGTAAGTGACTGAATAGAGCTGGAGTTCCTTCAGTCGGGCAGCATAAGACATATTTTTGAGACCCTTTATCCTTTTGGTGAGGAACTTTTGGGGCCTTTCCAGTTGCTGTAAGTGTCGGGTCAGATACATTCCGAATGGGGCATTGTACTCAATCATTGGTCTGATGAGTGATGAGTACAGGGGGACGATGACCTCCCTTGATCTAGATGTGAATCCCTTCATGATCAGGTGGGCAATGTAGAAGGTCTTCCTAACTACTTTGGCGACGTGAGTGTCAAACAAAAGGTTACTGTCAACCTGGGTCCCCAGATCCCTGATAACCTCTTCTGTGCTCAGTGGATTGCCACCTATGTGGTAGCTGGGGGCAACCTTGTTTTTCCCGAAGGGTATGACTATGCATTTTTTGGCGTTTAACTTTAGTCCATGGCTCTGGCACCAGTTATCCGTTTCTATGAGACCCTTCTGAAGGATATCTGTGTCAGATGTGTTCTCAACTATGGCACCCAGTTTGCAGTCATCTGCAAATTTTGTCAGCCATAACCCTCCTGTGTTTGCTTGTACTTCTGAGAAGTAGATGCCGAACAAGAGTGGGCCCAGGACTGAGCCTTGTGGGACACTACTTGTGACAGGTTTTGAGTCTGACATGGCGCCAGCAACTCTCACCCTGTGGGTTCTGTCACTTAGTCAGTTTGCTACCCATCTTGTGACGTATGGGTTAACATTTAAGCTGATGAGTTTTTCAATGATACCGGAGTGGGGTATTGTGTCGAAAGCCTTGGCCAGGTCGAGGTAGGCTGTGTGGACTGCCTTTCCCTCATCAATGGCCTTGGTGACTGTTTCGAAAAAGTCAGCCAAGTTTGAAAGGCATGAACTGCCTTTGACAAAGCCAAACTGGGTTGGATCCAAAGTCTGCAAGTCACCTATGTCTTTATTTATGAGTTCATTTATGATCCTCTCCATGGCTTTGCAAATCAGGCTTGTCAAGCTAATGGGGCGGTAATTTCCAGGGTCGGTGGAGGCACCGCCTTTGTGAAGTGGGACCACAGTTGCTGTACGCCACTCCTTGGGTACGTATCCTGAGGTGAGGCTAAGATTAAACAGCTGTCTTAACTGCGGGTTTAATTCTTCATTGAGTTCGTGGAGCACACAACCGGGGACACCATCTGGTCCCATGGATGCTGTGTTTTTCGCCTTGGAGAGAGCAGTTCTCACCTGAGCGTTAGAGATGTTTGGGGGGCTACAATCCTCTGGTATAGATATCTCTCCTTTTGGGGGGGAGGGGGGGAGTTTGCACTGAACCTGTCAGCCAGTATGTTGGCAATGTCTGTAGGTTCAGTGATTTTTACATCATTTTGAACTAATTCTGAGCATATCTGGGTGTTTCCTCCCAGGTTTCTGACATAGCTAAAGAAGGCCTTATGATTGTCTTTTGAGTACTTAGCGATTTTTCTCTCAAAATTTGCCTTGGATGACTTTATGAGAGATTGTAGTTTTTTACTTATGATGATCAAAGGTGTCTTACCTTTTAGGGATTTTGCTCTATCTTGGAGTAGCTTCCTCCTTTTGTTTTAGAGTTTGTTTATGGCTGGGGTCCACCAGACTGGACGCTTGCCTTTGGTACAAAGAGTTTTTGTTTTGTTTGGGATTGCCTGATCCATGCAGTCCTGTAGGTGCTGGTAGAAGGCATTTGTAAGTGATTCAGCGGCTTGAGTAATGGTTTCTGCAATCTCAGGGGCCTTAAAAGAGACCACACTATTCTTCAGAAGTGTGAAGTTGGCTTTTGAGAAGTTCTTCACTGTGGTCTTTTTTATCTCAGGCGGGGGCTGGATGTGGACTTCCATTGAGATTAGTTTATGATCTGATCTCACCAGTGAGGGGTATACTTCCGGTGTTGAACACTGTGACCCCATGTTCATGATGATAAGATCAAGTATGTTTCCACCTCTTGTGGGGATGGTGACCAGTTGTTCCATGGCATTTGAGTTTATGAACTCTAGGAACCTTAGGGCTAGAGTGTTGGGGCTAGAGTAGTGCTCCCAGTCTATATTCGGGTAGTTGAAGTCACCTAGTATGATGGTATTTGGAGATACATTTATCCCCTCCAGTGTTTTCAGGAAAGCTATGTGAGGTTCCTGAGTTTGAGAGGCTGGCCTGTAACATGCTACAAATTGCAGAGCAGTCTTGCCTATGGTTAATTGCACCTGGATGGTCTCCGATGCATCGTGCGTTGCCACCAACCTTGAGGTGTGGGTGTCCGGATTTTGGGGCCGGAACGCATGATATGAGGTAAAACCTGATAGTGCTGGGGTGCTCTCAGGAGCCTTGAACCAGGTTTCAGTCACAGCACAGACATCGATGTTCTCCATACTGAGAAGGGCCTCGAGTGCGTGCATCTTGAGGTTGAGACTTCTGGCATTGAGCAGCATTACCCTTAGTTTTTTTCCTTTTTTGTGTTCTAGGGTGGTAGGTTTAGAATTTGAGCCTTGCCTAAAAAAGGCACTATGGGGTGGCAAGAGCCTTTGCCAATATCCGAAGCCCAGGGTGACAGGTGCAAGCCGTCCCTTGAGCAGCGTGGCTTGTCCAGCATGTCATCCCAGGCAGACAGACATTGGATCCCCTTTGAATGACACCAGAGTTTAAGCCAATTATTAAAGCTGATCATCTTGTCTCTGTATTGTGGCATCATTCTTGGTGAAGGTAGGATACTGCTCAAGGTCAGGGTCATACCTGCCTGGGCTACATAATCAGAGAGCTCCTCTATGTCTCTTCTCATGTAGTCCAGGGAGGTACGTCTCAGGTCGTTCACACCAGCGTGGACAATGACTGAGTCATACTTGTACCTGCTGCTGAGAGACCTGAGACCTGAGTGCTTGCGTTATGTGGCGGATTCTAGCGCCTGACAGGCAGCTTACTGTGACCTTCTCCTTACTCAATGTTGTATGTGTTTATAAACAGTTAAAACAGTTTATATGTAACAGCAGAGTATGGGTTTGTGATAAATGACTTTGCCAGGTCTAGTTAGGCTGGATGCACAGTATTTCCCTCATCCATGCCCTTGGTGACTGTCTTGGAGAAGCCAAACAGATGTAACAGACATGATGTATCCAAAAGGAACCAAACATGTTGGGTACACAGTCAGGATATTACCCCTGTCCTTTTTGGTAAGGTAAAGAATGATTCCTCTTATTGCTCTATAGATGAGGCAAATCAGGCTAATAGGTCTATAATTCCCTGGGTCAGCTGATGGTCCATCCTTGTTCAGATGGATAAGTGTTGCTGTACACCCTTCTGCTGGAACACAGCCTGTGTGGAGGTTATAGTTAAGTAAGGATCCAACTATCTGCTAGGATAAATTGCAAGGCAGCCTGGGATGTTGTCAGGGCCCATTGATGCCATATTTTAGCTTTAGAGTGTAAAAAGATGAGATACTGTCTTGAGGAAATAAGCTGAGCAATGTTTCCATTTATACTTTTGTGGTGTCCATTGTGGACAGGGGGGTGATTCCTGATCAAAATCTGTCAGCTACCTGATTGACTATTTCCTACAGTTGAGTATGTGTGGTGCCATCCACAAACAACTGTGTTCATATCTGTGTTTTCCCCATATCATTCTGTACTTATTTAAAGTTGTGACAATACCTCCATATTAAAACATTTGATATGTATCACATGCCACACAGTGGAAGTCTTTACATTGTCATACAACTATACCTATGTCACATAATTACAACAGTTGCACATCAAATGTATATATTTTTTCACTGCAAAGCTGGGTGTGAGTGCCCTGATACCATATATGAACATATTACAAATGACGGGAATGTGGTTCATGCAGAACAGTTGCTGACACAAATGCTGTCAGTCACATAATGCTGCTGGGGACCACCTTAATAATCCTCATGAATAGCAACATAATTGTGCATACAATGAATTCACAAAGGCCACTATTGAGTCTGAACTACTTATAGGTTTGTGTAACAGCATTACAACATGCAGATGAAACAAGATATTTGTGCCCATGTGATCAATGTGACATTACATTGATGAATCCCACAGAGCATTTAATGATGGTAGTTACACACTTACACACCTGTGCCATACTGCAAGTTTCACTGTGATAATTGAATGACAACGTTGGTATAGTCCACTACAAAAACACATGCCTTAGTAAGGGAACAAAATACACAGCATCATCTCATCTCAACAGTTCTCAGA
Organism: Protopterus annectens; assembly: GCF_019279795.1. Lineage (NCBI taxonomy): Eukaryota > Metazoa > Chordata > Ceratodontiformes > Protopteridae > Protopterus > Protopterus annectens. Next base: position 1,578,344,537 of record NC_056735.1, read on the forward strand.
GGCTACATTACTACAGATGTTATATAAGACGCATGTAATCAAATTTTATCAGCAGACATCATTATATTACCTCAAATCACACTGTTATAGGGCTACCATACATCCATGTCTTTACAAAGCATGTCTAGATGACAGCAACATTGACATGTACAGTGTTCATAGAGCCTTAGGACATTAGTAAGCTAAGAGCCAAGATTACATAAAATTCTAGCCATTATTATGGCATTTAAACACAAATTGCAATATCTATAAGATGGAAAACAGTAAGGGTATGTGCATACATTTGCATGTGTTTGATTGCATTACATACTGCATCTGCCAATATGTGGATACATGAAACATACCATGACAGAATTAGCAAGCCCACATCCAGCTTGCCAAGGGTCATGGAAGGACTCTGCTTCACGTTGTATGTATGCATCTTTGAGATGATGACATCCTTCAGTCTTCTGCAGAAAAGGTGTTATGTAGAAAGAGGCAAAAAGGGGATGTTGGGTTCATGGGGCTATGTTTAACGTTCTCCTGAGTGGGAGTCAAATGAAAAGAGATTTTAAAGATCATACAATGACCGTAATATATCAGCAACCACACACACACACACACACACACACACACACACACACACACACACACACACACACACACACACACACACACACACACACACACACACACACACACATACACACACACACACACACACACACACCACACAGCAGTTGACCAAAGTCAGATTTGAACATTAAACCTGTGGAGGTATAGAAGCAGGATTGCTTACAATGTAAGGCTCACACCACCACATATGTCTGACAGTGTCATTGTGCACTTTATAGAGGATGATAGTAAGACTGTATGCTGAGAAGATGATGTTTGGATGAGTGTCTGATAGAGATGTGGAATCACATCTCTGTGTAAAATTGTATGCTAAATATTAGTAGGATGAACATACACTCAAGTGTACTATTGTGAGATTAAAAACCCTATCTATTTACAGAAGCTGAAAAACAAAGTAGTTAATATCAATGCCACAGAACAGATTTAACATAAATAGTCTCAGACTGCACTTTACAGAAGATAGTGTGAGGATTCTCACATGCTGGTCTAAAATTGTCTCCACAATTACAGCTAACAGAACACAAACACACACGCTGACTGCAGTGAGTTTAGAACCCTTATCTACTGAACACAGTGTTTAATGCAAGTGCAACAGCACAAGTCTGTCTTTCATACTACCAGGCTGCACTTTGTAGCACATGACATCATCAGTATGTTTTGAGATGTTATGAGGAGTGTCTCACATGCTGCTCTAAAATGGTCTCAACAATGACAGCTAACTGAACACCAACACACACTGAATGCAGTGAGATTAAAACTCCTATCTACCTATCTACAAAACAGTACTTAACACAAGTGCCACAATGCAAGTTGGACTTTCCTATAGTCAGACAACACTTTACAGCTGATGATATTAGCAGTATCTGTTGAGAAGAAAATTATATTAGGAGTGTCTCACATGCTATTCTAAAATTGTCTCCTGAATGTGAGTTAACTGAACACAAAGACATGCAATTTGACTGCAGGGAGATAGAACCTCTACCTCTGTACCTAGCTAAAGAACACAGTACTTAATGCAAGCACCACAACACATGTCTAATGTTCATGGTATCAGATAGCAATTCATAGCACATGACTTCATCAGTGTATGTTAAAAAGAAGATGTTAGGAGGAATGTCTCACACACTACTCTAAAAGGTCTCCAGAATGTGAATTAACTGAACACACACACACACACACACACACACACACACACACACACACACACACACACACACACACACACACATTGACACAGTGAGAATAGAACCCCTACCTATAGCACACAATACTTCATGCAAGCTCCACGGCACAAGTCTAACTTTCATAGTATCGGGCAACACTTTATAGCTGATGACATTAGCAGTGACTGATCTAAAATGATCGCTATAATGTGAAATAGCTGAATACACACACACACACACGCAGGTTGACTGCAGTGAGATTAGAGTCCCTACCTACCTATACCAACAGAACACAGTACTTAATGCATGCACCAATGCACATGTATGACCTTCAAAGAGTCAGACAACACTTCATATCTGAGGACATTAGCAGTGTATTTTTGGGAGTAGGTGCTGGAGGCCTATATCAATTGAACATGTAGGGATGTACAACTGTAAAAATGTTTGTTAGGATACAGAATTGTGCTTTTCTGAATACCCACACACACAGATGACTTTAGTGAGATTAGAATCCCTACCTACCTAATTACACAAGCTAGAGAACACAGTGCTTAATGCAAGTGCCATGGCTTGACAGTGACTTTTACACTGTTGCAAAAGACTTTATAGCAGATTACATTATCAGTGTATGTTTGGGAGACAATGTTGGGATGCTTGTATGAAATGGCTGTGTATTCATTCATGACTATAAACATTTTTGTTCTCCATTGCTGACAATTGATACATACTCCAACTCTTATGGCTGCACACAAATGCATATGCACAAACACACATAAACACCAATTTACTGCAGTAAGATTAGAACCCCTATCTAACTAGTTACACAACCTAAAGAACACAGTACTTAACTTAGGCACCACAACATAAGTTTGACCTTTAACTATTGTTGGACACTTTATAGTGGAGGACATCATAACTGTATATTTGGCAGAAGATGGTGTGATGTGAGGCCTGTATCAAACAGCTGCATAGGCATGTACGAATGTAAAACTTTTTATCCTCCACTGTACTGGATTGCTGACAGTAGGATACAGACTTATGCTTTTCTGATGGCACACAAACACAGGCAACTATTGTCTACAGTAGAATTAGAAATCCTACCTAACTAGTTACACAATTTAGAGATTGCAATACTTATGGCAAGCACCACAATACAAGTCTCACTTTTAAATTGTTGCTGGACACTTTATAGTGGATGACATCATCGTCGTATGTATGGGAGCAGATGTTCTGTGGCCTGTATGAAATAGCTGTGTAGGCATGTACAACTGTAACATTTTTTGTTCTCCATTGCTGACAGTAGGATACAGACTCATGCTGTTCTGACTTTGCACAAACACAGCAGTTGACATCAGTCAGTTTACAACCCCTACCAATCTAGTTACACAAGCTAGAAAGCGCAGTACTTAATGCAAACATCACAACAAAAGTATGATTTCTAAATTGTTTATGGGCACATTATAGCAGATGATATCATCATTGTATGTTCAAAGGAAGACGTTGGGTGGCCTGTATGAAATTACTGCATACGCATGTATGGCTGTAAACATTTTTGTCCTCCATGATGCTTGATTGCTGACAGTAGAATTAAAACTCATGCTCTTCTGACTATACACACACACACACACACACACACACACACACACACACACACACACACACACACACACACACACAAAATGTGTCTATTGTGGTACATTAACCCCCCACCTAACTATTTTGTTCTCTTCTGCAGAACACAGTGGTTAATATTTGCGCAATCCCTGAAGTGTGCTTTTTCCTTGTCATAGTGGTCTTTAAGGATGATTACATCATCATTATATACTGTAGGTAACATATCTTGTTATGAGAAAATGTGCAAAGTATGGACTTTGGATTTTCTTTTATGTTTCCAATGTGCAAATATACCTTAAAAGACCTCATCTCAAACTAGATGCAATAATATGTCGGGAATGCATGTTGTAGAACTGAGACATATGCACCTGTTTCTCATTAAGTTGTATACATTGCACACTTACAGTCACGCACATACATACTTTATGATCAGTATGGATGCAACTATAGATGTATGTGTAGTCATATTTGTGATGAACTGATGTCCACGTTAAACCATGTAGAAGACAATGTGAATATCTATAGTCAGTATAAAGCTTTAGATGATGTAACAATTCAGTTGTGTTATTTATTTTTGTAGTGTAGTTGACATTTGAGAACTATTACTGACATATCCATTTTCAGATGCATGAGTGCAGGGCACACATGAGTCTGAGTAAATATGTGCTCAGTCGCTAACAAGTCCCTTCCCTTTGTTTGTGTACTTACAGGAAGTTTCATGGGATGAAGACTAACTGGCTATTAAACATCTCAAATTGGATTGGATTCCCAGTACATGCCAATCAGGTTTTTCCATAGAGCATCATCAAGCAACTGCTTTGCAAGATCAATGCCTTAGTGTTTGCTCATGTAAGATTCACATTGAATAACTACAACTTGCACTTGAGAATTACTTATGTATATATGCTAGGTTACAACTAGCTGACAGATATTATGGTGTTCCTAATGTATTTTATATGGGAAATGTTGTGTCATAACTTTTATAGCATTAAGAAATGTTGATATTGCCTTACCCATTTGCACAGAGTTAATCCACAAGTAAATGTGAGTCTCTGCTTAAATGTGAAAATATCAATTTCTCTATTGGATTGCCTTCCTTTATGCAAACAAACTAAGTGGCGAGGAATGGCAGTCAGCACTGTAGACAGACTAAATGTAAAAAATACACTTGCTTCCTTGCTTTCTCTGTGGCAGCAAGTACAAGAGCAATAAGTTCATATTTGCAATACAAATGACACAGGGTTCAAATCCAGCTCCATATAATTGTTTCACACATGTTGTCAAAATGGTATTGCATAAGTAAATGTGATAATTTCTGCAAATTTGAGAGGGAATGACTACAGTGAAGAACTGTATAAAAATGAACATCTGTCAAATGATTTATGTCAACAATACACGTATGTATTTGCATTTTTATATATTCAACAGTAAATAAATGTTAGATTGAATGTTTTATATTACTGCCTTTAGTGTGATGTAACTTTGTGTTTCTTTAGCTCAGAGAGTTTAAGCAGCATTGCTCAGAGGTAACCACACAGTGCCATAGAACATAAAGAGATATTCACCATTTGCTTAGCATTTTTGCATGATACCAAACTCCACCCAAACACACAGCACAAAAAGTGAAGGGCTTTATTGAGCGCATTTCTGCCATGTGTGTGATTCTATTTTTTGACCAGATTAATGGTATGAAAATGGGGTCAACAGGAAAGTGGTGAAATTGGGGCAAGCAGGGGGAAGAACAAAGGGGAAGCAATATAGGAATATGAAGGAGGGAATTAGGAAAGAACCGTAGCTATCACCTTCAACTGTGTAATATGAACATGTATACAAACTTGGATGAATTTGGACTGTCACCACAATCAGCTCATGATGTATAGCCAATTTGACTGAATAAAGTGTGTTGTGAAGACACATGTGTGAAGTGGGGGGCTATGAATGGGACATTTTGTTTGGGACAGGTGCCCATTTTTTTCTACTTTATTTCATTCAAAGAGGAGTGTTAGTTAAGGGATGTAGGTATGTCATGGTCAGGTAAGTAGAGTAGGTAAGGAAGTAACTGCAGATAAACAGGATAAACAAGACAGGCAGGGAGGTGAAGGACACAATAGGCTGGGGTCCCAATGATTGGGAATATGGAGGGGATATCATAGGCCCATGTCATCAAACATGGTGACAGTGAGAATCTAATCCTCACTCTCAGAATTGTCATCACTGTCCCCTTCCTTAGTTTCCTGTTGCAGTGCTTGATGTTTTTGTTTTCTGAACATTCAAATCTGCATCTTCTGTATATGGCTGAGGTATGCACAAATGGTACCTCCTATGATCTTATATGCCTTGCCTGGCAGCACCTAGCAGGTGACAAAATCCCCAACTACACCCATTCACAGAGGGTACCATTGCACCAGCTACTGGGGTCATGCTACCTGATGTTGAAGGCCCTGGTACTGAAGGTCTGCAGAGGCAGTACTGCCAGGTTGCAATCCAGATGTGCCACCCATTGGTGGGATAGTCATTGAAGGGGTGGCAGGCTAAGCCACACTGGTTGGCCTACCTCCTTGCACTGGAAATCATTTTGTCATTTGTCAGGAAATTATGACATTAGAATGTTGTGCTCACACGTATAAAATAAAAAAGAGAGATAAGGGGTGGGGTAAGAAAAAAATGATAATGAGAATAGTCATATGTTAACTATACTTTTTAAAAATGCAAATTAGGACTGAGAATTGATCCAAATAATCCTTGCAGTATGCATGCATTTCTTTTAAAAATAATACAGATTAAGTTAATAACATGGCATTTATGCCAGTCTGGTTGAAACTAATATTTTTTTTATTATTACTTTAGTATGTATTTGTTACTTGTGGGATTTGAAGACACAGCATCTGAATGCACTATTACAACTGACTTGTACAATTACCCTGAGCAACAGAATGGAACATACATGCTTGATTTTACAGTAAAGATGTGCATGCTTAATTTACTGCTAATGTATGGAAGAGCAACATTTGTAATCAAATAATTATTAATTTGTAGTATACATGCCCCTTGCTGATCTCAGTCTTTCTAAGCATTCATCATGGACCTCCCTGTTCACTGACATCTCCTGAGCAGCTGCAAAATAAAGAGTAGAGAAGAATAAAAAAACATTATGCATACCCGTCTTGGCTATGTCCAACTTTGTATATAATTTAAATGATCTTTGTCTATATATTTACACAACTGTGTGATGTCATCAGTCTTAAACCCTCCAAGTTAAGTTATTCCTGATTGTGCTATTTTAGGTAGTCGTATTGATTCCTGCTTTGCTCTCCACCGCATGGAATGCCAGTTACACTGGTGACAATCTTGGCTAGACTATTCCAAGCCTCTGATTTATATTGAGACCTGGTATAGTCCCCCTGCAAAAACCCAAGGCTGTGGCACTTTTCAAGGAGTCCAGTGAATATTCTGGATGCCTGTACACCCCATCTTTGAGTCCTAAATTGGGCACCTTCCTAGCTCCTGCCATCTCCACGCAGGTCATCCAGCAACGGTATTTTCCTGCCGATTCATAATATGCATTTTACAGCTAGTGTGCAAACCCACACAACCATGCTAGCTGTGGTTGCATGCTGTTAAGTGAATAGCAACAATGCCAAACAGCGCAAAAGGCAGTTTATGAAATAATTTGACAGTGGGCATTAGTTTATGGCTTGTATGCTACTGTACCTGTTAGATGGCTTGAAGAACAGAAACACTTCTGGGGTGAGGTACCTCCAAATCAAATGAAATGTCCAGTGAAAGAAATAAGTAGGTACTCCATGACTATCAAAGCAAACTAGTCCACTGAATAAATGTGAAAACAAAACTTTTTATTGTAATAATATTATATAATAAAAAGTTTTGTTTTCACATTTATTCAGGTGACTGGTTTGCTTCGATAGTCGTGGGGTACCTACTTATTTCTTTCACTGTACCTGTTAGATGATTTAACTTTTCTGACATGTACTGGAGCTCATCAATTCTATGACTTGACACATTTTTGTGTGGCTTTACACACTGATAAAAGTAATTTTGCAATGTGGGATTTAAACATATGTAAAACAGACAAAACACATTCTTCCACTTAATTGATTTTTCCTCCTTGCCACAGATGAAGTTTTTGTTAGACATACTCATTAATTACGTAGACACATTAAACAGTGAGTGGATAACCATGTATGTGTGTGACCTGACAAGATCGCGGTTTATACATGCATGTGTGTTTGACTATCCTTGAAGTATGAAGTCTATTCCAGGGCAGAAAAGAAACTTTTAAGTACAGAAACATAATTGTCAGTGTACCCTCAGTCACACATATAATTCATATGATATCCACTGCTAACCATAGTTGTTGTTATGCACAATTATCTTTATATTGTACTTTATTTTTTTAAAAAAATGAGTGGGACAGCATTAATAAATTTGGAGTGTGCTAGATTAGAACCCTTGGTAACTGTTATTTTGGCCAAGAACTTACACCCATTTCCACAGGCACAGCTGGGAAGCTGGTGTATTTTCTACACTCATTACTGTGCAGAGTGCTCACTGCCAATGAGGACTTGTTTGTCAGACATGTTCATTATTTACCTAAACACAATAAAGAGTATGTGTATGACATGAAAGTTTAGAAAATTAAATTTTAATTGGTGTTGTGGAAGCATGATGATTGCCATGCAACACCACTTAGTGTGTTTGTGTGGTGGAAGCAAACAATGTATCTTTTTGAAATTGACAATCTGCCTTTATTGTTTGCAGGCATTGTGGAACTGCAGGTGGTGTGTGTGCATGCTAACTGCCATACAACACCACTTAGTATGCTTACGCTATGGAAAGCAAAAGATGTAACAATGTATCTTTTTGAAATTGACAGCCTCTCCTCATTGTTTGTGGCATTATGCCATGTTTGAATAGAGATTAGCAATGTGCAAATGAGACAGGCAAAGCTTAACATGCATTATTATTGTAAAAAGCATTTATTAATCTTTATCATTAAAAGAAAAATGTGGGACTTGAATTATGATCTACATATTCTGTGTTCTGTATGCCTTATTCTGTTTACGAAGAATGCTACACCCACAGTCAATTCACAGCTCTAATTTATGCTGTCCTTATTATAGAAGGATCTTGCATTAATTTTAAAATCTTTATCTGTTTCACTGTATTTTCTCTAAGCCACACTCCACACCAATATTAATATTAAAAAAATATTAAAAAAATACAAAACACATTTTAACACACATTACTGATTTTAACACAACTCTGGATTGGACTATCATACTAGTACCCTACAAAAACACTAGGAGTGTCTAATCTATCTTTGCCACAGAAAAAAAAAAACTTTGCAGCAGGAAAACAAATCATGTGTTTGTAAGCAAATCTGATTTCCTCCACTTTATTAACAAGACATGTACACTTGTAACAACTCATTTGTTTGTACATGCGTGGCTTTTATATTTAGTGCAAGGAGTGATCACACGACCATTTATGACTATGTTTGCACCAATGCAGTTCTGTCTTCTATTTGTATTATGTTCATTCTTCACTTATCTGTGATGTACTCTCAGGCATGCAGTCTATTGTGCATTTTGTATTATTGTCATTTAAATGTATGATAAAAATACATGGCAGTGAAAAACATTTTTCAGCAAAGGCAGGAGAATTTCAGAATTAGTGAACAAAAATGATAAATGTGTGCTGTTTAGTTCCATTTAAAAAACTGAACTTAATTCTACACTTTCTTAATGTATCCTGGGTGACACACCCAATGCAGGTAAGGTAGCATGAACTGATATTCAGTCTTCATTCTCCCTCCCACTAATCATTCACAGCTGCAATCCATTAGCAACTAACAGGGAGGTAGTAGCTACTCTATGTTTACACCTACTACACAAAGTCAGAAGTGGGGTATTCATCAATTCTAATTAGCATTTTCTCATTTGCATCTTCACCATGCTCAGAGGCCTGAATCTACACTATAAAATGGCAACCATATAGCTAGGGAACTTGAAGATGAGGAGACTTTTGTATTTGGAGAAAACAGAAGATTGCTTCGCCTTCTTATTTATTTGCAGATAAGGCCTCTTTCAAAATCTTGCTAAGCTATGATTGTATTTTTCAAGTGCACTCTAGATTTTGTAACATGTTACAAAGCAAATTATATATATATATATATATATATATATATATATATATATATATATATAAATATGCAGTAGACAAGGCAACATTTTTTCTATATGCACTTCTTATAGTTCACTGTTAGCATAGGCATTTTTGACATGCATTTACATTTCTCTGATAGATAGGTCATTAATTTTCATTACAAATGTTATTGTTAAAATTATCTTACAAATGGCTGCCAGAATGCAGATTTAGAACAAGTTAGTGAGTGATGTCAATACAGAAAGAGGTTGCACTAGGACTTATGATCAGGTACATCATAAGGTCACTGATATGATTTCATCAGCCTGATGGACAGCAGCTGTAGTTGCACGTGAACAGTTGGCTATGGAGAGGTGTTGCTATTGAGCCACGACTGACACTAAATGAAGAGTTCCTGTCTACTGTCAAAGATCCAGAGTGCTCTGTGGAAATTGCATGCCAACATGTGATTGATGCCAGTGCTAATATGTCTGTGAGGACAAGTATGTGCCAGGAAGAGCTTCTGGTTAGGTTTACATATGACAAATTTTAAGATTTTCTTGTATAGTAAAATAAGTAATACTTGCTATGGATTTTGTTTTATGAACCTATTGATAAATTACTAGATTTAACAAAACACTTGCTCATTACCCATGGGTTGTGGGTGGACATGTCAGTCAAGTTTCAGTTAAAACTATTCTTAATGGATATATAGGCAACATTGTGTATTCACTGTCCCCGTGTGGTATTGCAAATGTGATTTTTTATTTGCTTCCATACCTTGCTTCATTTCTTCCAGGACAATCCTCCCTACCAAGTGTAGAGACATTTGCACATTACAAGCCAAACATTTTTATTTGATTATTAATGACCATTTGTCAGATATATGCATTTACCTATATGGGTGAGGTGGGTGTAATGAGTGTCTGTATTGCTGTACCCTCTGTGATAGTGTCACCAGTGTTAGTTTATTATCATACAAATTGATTTAAACATTTAGTGTATTATTAATTTTATTTCTGTGTTCATTTCTTATTAGCACAGGTGATCCTGACAGTGGAAGTGTAGCACTCTTACCACCTGATGTAAGCGTATCAGCAGACTCTAATGATAACGGAGGACACACAAAGGCACAGTCAGAGGGTGCAGACATAGAAACTGACATTGTTTACATTCAGCCATACCCTGTATTTTCCTCAGACACAGTCAGTAAGCCTACACATACATATTCCACTGAGCCCTCAAATATGGGACAGGTGGAGGGTAACACTCTTGATCAGGGTAGTGTGGTTACTTCAGCTTCAGTGCCAGTTGGCTCTGGCAGTAGCCAAAGTGTGGGCAAGGTGCCATGAAGGAGAGTTGTTACTGGTGCTGAGTGAAGGCCTGCTGTCTACCCTCAACCTGATCCTCATGTGTGATTACATGCCCCTCAATGTATGTTGAGGGCCTTCATGGAGGTGTAGGCATGTTCCACTAGGGCATCCAGGGACATGCTTAGGGTTGTAGATGTGGCTCAGCCTGACATGCCTGACTGCCTCTGTTGTATGGCTGAATCAATGTATTGGGTGAATGACACAATAGAATGGACAGTGTCTGTGATAGAATGTCTGCTGGGAGGGGACAGCATCCACATGGTCATAGGTCAGCATCAGCATCACGGCCATGCGTGATCATGCTCCCATAGCACCGTTACAGGAACATGCCCAATCACACTCTACTTCCACTGTTCCAACAGTGACTGAGGTGTCCAACCCCAGACATGAGTCATGGTCCTGGGCCTAATCATGAAGAGACCTCATCCAGCAGACATCAAGTCATGTTCATGTAGTAGCAACAGCACATCTGATCATGGGCATGGACATGCCAGTGCAACTCTTGGCAGAGCCATTTCTCGTGTTCGGGGGAAACTAAGATGAACTGTTACCTCTACCATGCACAGCTCACAGCTGTCCGACATGCCAGGGTACATGGCTCTTTCATGAGGCTTACAACTCATTCTGTCTCAGTGGCCATTCATGCCTGCCTGTCTTTCTTACTCATATGCACTCACTACCTTTTGTGCCAGCCTTGGCTTTTTGCTCCCCCAAACAACACCCTGTGCAAATGGTGACAGTGATGATAAATGTGTCATCTCCTTGAATGTATTGTTTGGAATTCAGGCTTTTGTCTGATGCACAGAGTGCATAGCTGACTGAGTGCTTAGTATATATGTGTTTGTGGGGATCTACTTGACTTTACTTACCAAAAATTAGAAGACTGAGACAACAACACCGAAATTTGACAACAATGAATGTTTACATTACCAAAAGTCATATCAATAAAACAACTGCAGCAAAACAAAACAAAATCTACTCTTTTTACATTTTTGTAGGGGGGCAAGACCCTCTGCACCACCCATGTGGGGGTCTGCACCCCCCACTCCCTGCAAGTTATATATACCAACTCTGTGATCACACTACAGTAAGGAAAAGGGTAAATTTTTTGATCTTCACTGTACCACAAATGAAAAGATGCCCAAAGCTGAGAGTAAGAACCCTTTAATTCCAAAAAAACAGATAAAAACAAAAACAGGTAAGCGCAATCACGATTGCTCGCTTCTTCAGACGTTAACAAACAGTATGAGAAAACAGGCCTTTAAATAGAAAAAGCTTTCAATTAATTAAAGACAATTAAAATTGTTAGGTGTTAACACTTATCAATGTACTAAGCCTCTCTTCTTTAGGAGAGGCTTTAAATCAACAGCACTATTCAAACCAGGTGGCACATATGCTTTAAAGTTGACAATCCATTTTAACTCAGCAAGTTCAGTCTCATTGCTTAAATCCCCTTCCCTTAAACTTTCATTTAATTTCTGCAGTACCAAGAACATAAAGTTGTGACTCATACCAGCTTCAGATACATGTTTCGCTAATGCATTTGTTATTTTATTATTTCTCATATCACTCTGATGCTGCAGAATCCTGTCCTTAAACATACGATTTGTCTTCCCTATATAATATGAATCACATACATTACACTTAGCCATATAGACCAGATTTTAGCCATATAGACCAGATTTTTCATACAACAGCCTGCATAAATGGACAGATGCATAGCTTCCATGCTTAATGGATGCATAATCAAGTGTGTAGACCATATATAACTGCATCCCTTACAGGACCGGCATGCATGAATGCCCTTACACTGGGAGGTGAGGTGCCTATATTGTTCAGTGTGCTTATAACAGATTCGCTGTTTTAAGTTCTTGTTATTTTTAAAGCAAAACTAAGGGACTGGTTCTATATGTTCACTAATAGAGGGATCAGTCATCAAGCTAGACCATTTTTTCTTTATGACTTCATACATTTTATTAACCTCTGCTGAATAGGTAAAACAGACCCTATTTACACCCTTGGTGCTGTTAGCCTCTGTGTCCCTCACTATACTTGAGGAGCTGTCAGAGAAGTAGGGGTTTACTTTAACACCAGCCGATGTATTCAGTTTTCTAATTTTCTTATCTATCTCAGTGCCCTTATAGCCTCTCTTCAATAGATCTGCCTTTAGCACCCTTAAAGCTTGCTCTAAAGAGTCAGCATTAGTATGCAATCTCATGCACCTAAGAACCTGATTTTTAACCATGTTCCTTGTAACGTGGGATGGATGCATACTAGAACAATGTAAGATGTTATTTTTCCTGCATGGTTTCATGTACACTGTAATGGACATGTTACCTAACATATCTTTGCTCACAGTAATGTCAAAAAAATCAATAATGTCAACAGAGGAATGCAGAGAAAAAGACAAATAATTAGTTGATCTCTAACATGTCCACAAAGGCTTGAACCTCATCTATAGTACCATCCCAGACAAAAAAGAAGTCATCCACAAATCGCTTATAAAATATAACATGTGTTTTGTATAGATCTTTGCTGAAAACACATTCTAGCTCCCAATTGGCTAAAACTAAGTTTGTATACGTGTTGGCAAACGCTGTGCCCATTGCTACCCCTACAACTTGTAGAAAGTATTCTGTCTCAAAAAGAAACAAATTATTCTCTAAGATCAGGTCTAGCAGGGCACAGATCATGCTAACCTTAGAGTTAGTGAAGCCACCTTCTTTAATCAACAATCACCTAATCCACTCAATCCTATCCTCATTGGGTATCACAGTAAGCAGTGATTTCACATCCAGAGTAACAAACAATATTCTTTTGATGTTATTACTAGATCTACCCATAGCCCAGTTGTATAAATGCTCTAGAAACTGTTTACTATCTCTCAAAACTATATAAACTTTGTCCAATACGCCTCTTAGTAGTTTCTCAACATATATCCCTATTGGCTCATTGAGCCATCCCCTTCCTGAAAATATGGGGTGATAGGGAGGATCCTTGGTGTCTTTGTGCACTTTTGGAAATCCATAGATCTGTGGTATAGTGGGGTGCTCTACAGAAAAATAGGTGTAGAGAGAATAGTCTATCTGCTCTGTCATTAATAAGTCATACAAAAAGAAATTCAGCCTGTTAATTATACCATTAACTTGAAATTTCTGCAATAACACATACACTGTATTGTCATACAACATATCATGCATTTTGTCCAGATAAACAGACTTATCCAACACTAAAACTCCACCTCCTTTGTCCACTGGATTAATAACTAGATGCTCTGCTCTAACCAATTGATTCAGTGCCTCATGCTCATAAGGTGTTAAATTAAAAAACCTTGTATTATTTTGTCACTAAAGGACCTTCTTAAGTCATCCTCCCATAACTTAACAAAAGTCACATAGCTGGAGAGTTAACTGGTGTAAATATGCTAGGTTTCTTAAAAGTGCTGCAGACTCCAGTTTCACTACCTGAAAAGATAGTCTTCAACATAATATTTCTGGCAAAGACTTTAAGATCTAAAATCGTCTCCACAAGGTCCATTTTTGTGGCAGGTATAAAAGAAAGACCTATGTTCATCACAGCTAACTGTTCTAGTGTGAGCTCAATAGATGACAAGTTAAAAAACAAATTATTCACTTCTGACTGCATGTCATAGGGGCTTTGGAGCAAGTCACATCCTCACTGTACCACAATCTCCATTTAGAAACTCTGAGTGCTGCATGATATGTGCAGCTGGTCTTTCAATGATCTGACTTCCAGTAATGTAAGCCTTCACCGTTGTGGAATTTTGGTGTTGTCATCTCGATCTTCTAAACTTTGGGTAAGTGAAATTTTGGTAAAGTCAAGTAGACCTGTTTGTGGAGCTCTTTTGAAAATTGTACTGCTTTCTTACAGTTTTTGTATTGTGTGTATCTTTGATGCATGAGGTTTATTATTTGATAGAGAACACAGCTACTGACATAAGTCAGTCCTATCACATATCAATGTCATTGCTATAAAACTCACCCGCCTTTTACTTAGGTACCTTAGCAAGAAACAATATGTAAGTATCTGACATTCATTTGTGTTCTTATTCATTCCTTTTCCTATTCTAGGTTTAACACTTACATTTATAATCCATCAGTTAATAGTGCTTTAATTTGGGGATGACTCTGTGTGATGTTAGCCGTATACAGCCATTACACAGGTAAGTAAAGGTAGTGAGAATTGCCTGGCATCAATTTTACTGCATATATGTGCATAGGATGAAAGCTGTACCCCCTTAGGTGATGAAAATGTATGCTATCCTTTGCCTCTTGGTCAGGGCAAGGGCATATTGTGCATACTAACATCTGTATTTATGCACCTAAACCATGACTTCAGCAGCCCAGACATGCTCTATGATATTTCTTGTTTGAGCATGTGCCTCATTATAGCATTCTTCAGGGTGTGTGTACATTTCTGATGGACATCATCGGCCAAGAGTATGAGTGCATAGCCTGCATCACCCAATAAATGACATTGTGGGATATCCCACCTAGAAAACATCTGATAGAGTTAAGATTTGTGCCAGATATGGGAGTTTTTGTAACTGCCAGGGTTGCCAGCACACATTAAGTATGAGTCCCACAGCATTACACATGACCTGGCAGTTAATGGAATGGAAAATTTCTGTTTATGTAGACCCTTCCCTGTTCCCTGGGCAGTGATTTGATCTCAATGTGCATGCAGTCTATTGCACACAGGACTTCAAGGAAGTATGCTACAGGGTAGAAAGCCTGTATATTTGTAGCTCTGTACACAGGTGTATGGGGTAAATGTATGCAGTCTCTGGCATGTTGTAGTGTAGCATTCAGGAATTGATCAAGGACGATGCTGATACCTGTGACACCCTAAGCATATCCCTGGTTGGTCTCAGGAAGATGGCTGTAGCTAATTTTCTAACTGCTACACATTCCTTAGTTTCCACAGGTACTGGTTCCCCTTGGTTTACCCTTGTTCTCAGTTGAGGGCAACAGAGGTTGCAGAGTTCATGTAGTGTGTTTAATCTGCCCTGTAGCACTCTACAATTTCCACCTCATGCAGACCAAGAAAAATGAAATGGGGTCTAAACACTCTTCTCTATCTTGATGAATGTCTATTAGCAGTAGCAGCAGCAGCATAGACTTGTGCCTGTTGCATATACACATGCAGAAAAGCAACTGCAGCTCTTACCATTCTTTCTCTGTACAGTAGTGTTTGTGGCTGTATTCCAATATGTTTGAGATTCAAGGATAAAACCTACACTGAGTGTAGACAATTGCTTTACCGCTTGTTGAATTGCTTAATTAGCATACAACTGAGTTGCTTATGGTATAACTAGCATCCCATGATGTCTACTGTGTTTTTGCAGCTCTACACAACATGTAGAGCTGACTACTGAATCCAATTTGGCAAACTACAATGTGCTCACAGTTTTAGCGGGCTGTGTAGGCTTTATTAAATCTGTGTGTTATATTTACTTTTTCCAGATAAATCCAAAAATTCTTCAATCCTCAAACCAGTTGAACAGAGCAGATGAGTGAGATGATAAGGTGGTAAATGTTTGTTTAGAGAAATATAGTTGTTACTTTAAGAATTGCTGTCACCTTTTGGACTTTGTGTATATGTTAGTGCTAGCATTCCTGGTCTTTCTGTAAGGCTTCTGATGTGACTGCAACTCATGACCTGTCTCTTCATTGTAGGCTACTTCTATCTTGATAAGAAATATGTATGGCATGGTATCAGAGGAAAGTGAAGTTCATGACAGTAAGAAAGATATTCTTGTTAAGCATCTATTTTGTGGCTTTCTGTCACAAAAAGAAATACATCCAGCCCAGATATCTGAAATTTTGCAAATAATTATATGTCATTTGTCAGTATTAATATGATTTATATAGAAGTGTGCAGAAGGGAATACTGCCAGCAGAGCTATCTGAAATTTTGTAAATAGTTATATGTCATTTGTGAATATCAGCAGGATGGAATTGCTATTGTTACAACTATATTAGAACTGTATGTTTCAGCTTGATATGCTGCTGCTACAGAATTGTGTGTGCAAAGTACTGAGCTTAAGGATGTGTCTACAGTGTACCCTACTGGGAGAGAACAGAAATGTATATAAGCTATTGCACTTGTGTAAATGTATATGCTTTAACAATGGGAACTAGAAAATAGAGGGCTAACTTGCAAACCTTCAAGAAAATAGTTGATATTAAGTTGTTTTATAATTGTACTATAACAGTTAGTCTCAATGCAGCAAGGAGACAGGATGTCTAGAACTAGGGAGCCTTCTGTATTGTATTGTAAGCATTTTATTATTTTATGTCTTCTAGCAGGTGCAAACATCTGAAGGCTATGTCTTTTTACAGGAAAATGCTAGATGTTGCATCAGTGGTGGTTGTTTGTGAGACTGGGAACTGAAGTCAGATGACAAAAAGTGATGTCATGCTGTATGTATCCTAGCAGCAATGTTGAGATATTAATTTAAACTCTCTGAGGGACAGAGAGAGAGAGAGAGAGAGAAGAGCATTTTGTATTTGTCTTTGACCTGACAGCATTCCCTAACCACCTCTGCACTTGCATTGCTGTAAGTCAGCTAACTAGGGCACTGTAATTTCACTTAGATTCAGTTAGGAAGATAGTAAAAATTACTTTAGATATTTTCTGTATTTATTTGAGATTGTCCTGCAATGTTGCTTTACATATTTCCTGTTATTTTGAACTCTGATGCCACTGTGAATACATATTTAGTGTTGTCTTGTTCTTTTATATTTATTATGAAATACATTTAAACCTCTCAATTGTGACTGGTCTGTTTAGAGATATTTAACCTCTTACAGTAATTGCATATTTATTTGGTGACATTGTGCAGGCCACTCCTAATAGCCTTTCTCTTGGTCAAACTATCATTTGGATTAATAGTAACATTACATAGAAGAGTTGGAAACCCTTTGTTAAGATCCTTAAAGTAGCTGATAAGTAGTGACTGGTGACAGTGGAATCTACCTTATAGTCTGGGCAGAAGGAGGCATAGCTAGTAAACCTGTGCAAGCCTCTCTCCGGTGTGTGTGTATGTGAGAGAACTACTTGGGCAGGGACATGAAACACTGGTTGGACAGAAAGGGTGTTGGAGGTCTTGGTTTGGCCACTCAGCTGAGATCTCAACCCTATAGCTGTGCCAGTGGGAAGTCTTATTGGGGATCTGGAGAAAGAGGGAGAAATCAGCCCCAGACGGACTAATGTGTGTTCTTAAGGGAAATTGCACTTTACTGTGTGTGTGTACTTGTCATCCTCCCATTGTGTACATTCCCCCCACTGTTGCCGGTGGCGAGGACTAAGGCTCCTTGATTACTGGGCCAGTGCAGTGGCATCACATATTAATTGGTTGGCAGTGGTGAGATAGCCACATCACATATTAATTAGTTTTTAGTGGTAGCATATCCACATATTAGGATTCAGTGGTGTGGATATTGAATTCCTGTGACCTGTAAACAGTGGTCACTAAGAAAATTGTTTGTACTTTCAATCAGCCATACAGTGAACATTCAGAGTTTCATATCACAATTGTTTTATTTTTTGTTAGCTAAGTTAGAAAGAATAGGCAAGCATGTCAGCAGAGGAGTATGGCAACCTGACAAGAAGCCAGATGGCTGAGATATGCCAGTCTAAAGGACTGGTGCATGCTAATCTGACTAAAGCAGAAATGATTGCAGCCTTGGGCAGAGCTGCATCACAGACTGTCAGGATGACAATGAGGTGGACAACCAGGCTGGCCTTGGAGATGTACAACTCTGAGAAAATGGGCAGTTCAACCTTTCCACAGAGGACTTATAATCCATCTGGAAAAAAATGGACTTGAATGGAGGCCAAACATTTGGAAATAAAACAGCAGATAGACTGAGACATCTGGGGATGAGGAAAATGAGAAACTGTGGCATCTGGAAGCTGAGGAGAATAAGAGCCAGAGGAAACATGAAAAAGACATGCTGACTCTTCACCAGGGTCATGCTGGTAATGGGGAAGGGAGTAACCAAACCCCAGAGCAGCAAAGGTCAGTAACTTCTTCCACAATTTACTGAGGGGGACAATTTTGATAGTTTCATTCATATGTTTAAAGGGGTATGTAAACAGTATAATGTTGACTAAAGGCTCTGGGTATGGTTCCTGACCATCTTACTCCACGGTAAAGCTGTAACTGCTATTTCTAAATTGTCTGATACTGATTGAAATTTTTAGCATGTTTTAAGTTAACACCTGAAGCTTATAGGAAAAAGTTTTGTGAGCATTGATGCAAGGCAGATGAAAGTGTTTGTGAATATATTGCTCAACTAAGCACTTATTTTCATAGGTGGGTGAGTGGATGTCAGGTCATCACTTTTGAAGGTCTGAGAAACCTTTTGGTGAGGGAACAAGCCCTTAGCACTATGCCTGAGAACATGTAACACAGCAGATACGTTGGGGAAAAAGGGAGACCTATACCTAGCAAGCATGGCTTCAATGCACAGGAAAGGGATACTCTGTGATGCTCATGGGTCTAAGGGAACCCATGGTGGGCAGCCTAGACTGCCTCAGCACAGTCTACCAGTAGCAGGGGAAGCCAGTAGACTATGTACATGTCCAGGACAAAGGGTTAAATGTTGGGGCCATGTAGCATATAGATGTCCATGAAGGCAAGGTGGGAAAAAAGGTGGGAGAGCCAGTAAGTGGGAATGACAGAATGCCAGCAGTAAGTTGTCTTCAGGCAACAAGTGTACCAAATTACCACAATAGATTATATCCTATCTTAGTAAATGGGAGAGACGCCATTGCTAAGATAGACATAGCCTCTGACCTAACCATTGTAAAGCCGGCAATGGTTACATAGGAGCACTACTTGTTTGGGCAATCTACTCCAGTCAGAGCTTTAGTAGGGACCCCATTCCAAATACCTTTGGCTAGGATTCCCCCCCCTTTTTTTAATTGCTTAAAACTTTTTCTATTAGCTTTACCAACAATCAATTGCATATAACAAGTAGAAAACATAAGCAATAAACTATGTACATTATTTACATTTGACCTGAACAAATTAAATTATAGAAACAAATCAAACTGTGAAAGTTTTTTCATAGAATGTAGACACATTTTCCTTCTTTCTTTCCTTGTTGTTAAATGCTGTCTGAAATCATTTTTAAAGTCTCGGTTAGAGATAATATCTTATTCCAGGGATTATTGCTCCATACATTTGGCACAATTCTCAGTTTCTTGGTCTTGATTTCCATCAAAGCTGTTTCTTTCAAAAGACACAAAAATTCTTCCACTGTTGGCTCAGATGATGATTTCCATTTTCTTGTAATGCATTTCCTTACCACAGCTAACATAGTCCATAATAGATACATATCATTGTTGTTCATTTCTATTTTTTCATTAACATTTGACAAGATTAAAGATTGTGTTAATATAAATGTGTCTGTAGCTAGATGAAATTTACTTATTTCTTCCCAAAACGTGTTTGAGATTTAGACAATCGCATAACACGTGTCCAGTTTCCTTTAGATTTTTGTAAACACCTACAACATGTAACTTCTTTGGTAGAATTAAACTTGGCTAATTTTTTAGGAGTAAGAAATGATCTATGCAGAAATTTCCACATATAAATCTTCCAAAATTGTGAATTAAAAGTTAATTTTCTGCAGTATAATAAGTTAGTTTTATTTTCCATTGATAGATTTATTGTTATAAATAATTTCAAACATTAGTTTTGTTATTTTGGGACTTGTTGTAAATGAGGAGTTTTTTTTTCTTTTTTTTTTCAAATATATTTTTATTGAATTTTTCAAACTTTTCTAACATACAAAGGAAAAACTGTAAGTCATTGGGGGAAGCAGTAAAGTATAGGTATATATGTAACAGTTAGTGCAAAAACTATGCATTTAGAACACAGCAGTTATCTTACAGGGAAGTTTACATCTTAGAGACCAATATAAGCAGTAAATACCCCCAATAACCTATTACAGTCAAAGTCTAGAGATACAAATGGAAAGTGGCTTGGAAAGAAGAATATATGACTGTCTTAAGAAGAAAGAAAAGTGGTAAGGAGGGTATAACCATAAAAAACAACTATTTACACCATGTACTTCTATTTATACCATATTTACAACATATTTACTCCATGGATGCCAGAGGATAACAAAATATTTTGTAAAATCAAAAGTTACCGTGTGATGGTAACAATGTCTAATGGTTATAGGGCCAGAAATGATACTGATGGAGGATTTCCTGGAATGTAGTGTTAGAGACTCACATTTTGGAAGATTATTAAGTTTGGATTAGGTCAAAACGTCTACACCAGTAATTCTGAAAATATTCTTTTTTCTTTTTGTTATTATTGCATAACTTATGTGCAGATATATATTTGATTGCCATTGATGTAAAGCTTTCCCAAGCTATTGTTGAGGGATTGACCCAGTTCTTGGCTATAAAATATTTGAGAAGGGCACATGCTGTAACACAGATGTGGCAATGGATACCCTTAAGAGATTTAGGAGTTATATTTAAAATCATGGTTTGCCAAGAGAATGTATTTTTTTTTTGTATCCCATTGTTTCCAACTGAGTTCTGAGAGAACACCAAAGTTTGTAAATATATTTACAGCTCCAAAGGATGTGAAGTATAGCTACATATGGGAGGGAACAGAATGGACAGGTTAGGTTTTTATTGTATCCGAATTTCAGTAAGACTGCTGAGGTATAGTAGGAATTGTTGTTTATCATAAGCTGAGTGTAAATTAGGTTTTTGAAGGGGGTTATATTGCACTTAGACGCCATAGAAATTTTTCCTTGTATACCGTCCCAATATTTGGAAAATAGAAGTGAATGATTATACTTAATGCTTGACACAAGTTTATAGGTATTCAAAATCATTTTGTTCTGTATGGAAAGTGATTTAATGATAGATTGTGATACTGTAATGTCTTGCTCCTTCACTCTATAATAAGAGAATTTTTTGTTTTATAAGTGAGCTAATTTGCATTAAGATAGGATCATATTTGTTAGGAGCACCAAATAAAGCTTTGACCTCGGCAACATTTTTAGAGTTATAGAAGTGCCAAACTATGGCTTTATTAACAATAGGGAAGTTTGTTAGATCAATCATTTTATTACTGATTTTTAAGTTAGGGTTTAGGTGAATAGGTTGGAGAATAGGAATAGTATTATGCAAATTTAAGGAGGTAATCAGAGTTTGAAAGATGCAGATTTTGTTCTTTAGTGTAGGCAGGATCTTGAACTTGTAGTCACCATCAGGTGCAAGAAAAGGGACAGCATATGGATTGAGTTTTAATGAATATATATATAGGTGCACCAGATTTTGATCCAGTTTGGGTACCAAGTTTCAGCAGAGGGGTCATAGCAGGCTATTTGAATTAGATGGCTAGCATTAATGATGTAATATAAATTAAAATCCGGGAGACTTAAGCCGCCTTTGTTCTTTGGGGTAATTAGATTCCTGTATGATATTCTGGTTGATTTAGGGAACCATAAAAACTTTGAGATTGTGGTTTCCATTTTTCTGAAAAATAATTTTTGGAACGTTTAAGAAGATGGAGTTAAGATGAAAAAGGATTCTAGGCAAAATATTCATTTTAATGATGGCAGATTTTTATAGCAAATAAAGATTGATGTTTTTCCATCTAGTTAGATCATTATTTATCTGATCCCACACTCTATATAGGTTTGCTTTTATTAGTTCTTGATGAGGGTGTGTGAAATTTATTCCTAGGTATTTAATTGTATATTTGAGAGGAATGTCAGACAGGGGGAAGTAATATTCTAAATGGTTTGCAGGGTTTAATGGAAAAATAGATGATTTAGCAGGGTTTAATTTATAATTAGCAGCCTCAGCGAAAAGATTAATAGAATTTCGAATTTTATGAAGATCGGTGTTGGGAAGCTCAAAATAGATGTTTAGGTCATCTGCAAATGCAGAATAATTTATATCAATGTTGAAGACTTTTGGGATATGGTGATAAGTCTTTTGTTTAACCCATAGAAGGAAAGGTTCCAGATATAAATTAAAAAGATAAGGTGAGAGTGGGCAACCCTGCCTAGTGCCATTGGTAATTTTAATAGGGCGTGATAAAGTTTTATTTATATACAGGGAAGTAGAGGCATTGCTATAAAGCATCTTAATAGTGTTGATAATCAGATCAGGAAAGTTAAAGAATTTCATGGTTAGGTAAAGGAAGTTTAGATCAACGTTATCAAAGGCTTTGGTAGCATCTAGGGTGAGTGCATAACATGGGTGGTTATCATTTTTTAGAAACAACATTAATGTGTTTAAGGTAAGAGTATTGTCACACAGCTGCCTCTGTTTCATAAATCACAACTGTTCAGGAGAAATGACTGTAGCTATAACTTTCTGAATTCTATTAGCAAAAATGGTAGATAAGATTTTGATGTCAGCATTAATAAGGGCAATGGGCCTATAGCAGAGAGGGTTGGACTTGTTAGAATTTGGTTTTGGGATGAATCTTGTTTTCAAATTGTTCATATACTTATCAGTAATCCCTTTCGAGATGATATAATTATACATGGCAAGGAGAGTTTTAGAAAGGTAACGACTAAAAGTTTTATAAAATTCTCCTGTAAAACCATCAGGACCTGGCCCCTTATTTGGTATAAGTTTTTTAATAGCTAGCATTACTTCATTCAGTGTTATGGGGTTGTTTAGAAGGGTGTTTTGCATGAAGGATAATGTCGGAACAGATAGCTCATTTAGGAATTTTTTGTGCATTTCATTTGGGGTCTGGTTTTGAGGATTATAGATTTCAGTGAAGATATTTACAAAAGAGTTAACAATATCTTCATTATTGTATATGTTTTTCCCATTGTATTTTATTTCATTAATATAGTTTGGTCCCTCTTTGATGTTTATGAGTCCAGCTAGTGTTCTGGAGGGGGTTTGGGCCCATTCCGAATATCTGTGAAGAAGTTTGAGTTCTACCAAGGACTGATTTTGTAAGTGAAACAAGTACATTTATTTTGTATCACATGTAATTTCTTTTCCAGTTCAGGAGAAAAATCCTTTTGTAGTTGTGCATCAGTCATCTTTTGCTCATTGTTGAGGTTATTGATGTACAATTTCTCTTTTTTTTTATAATAAGATGATTTTTGTATGAGTATTCTTCTGATGACCGCTTTGGCCGTAGCCCATTGGATATCTAAGGGGATGGTGGATAAACAAGATTCTACATCAAATTGTTTCAGATAATCATTAATTTCCTGCAGGACATCTTCTTTTTTAAGAATGTTACTGTTTAGTGACCAAGTGGGACTACTACCATTGCAATTCAGGTGGTGAGTGGGATTAATACAAAGTAAGACATTTGAGTGGTCGGATATACATCTAGCCTCAAGGGCAAAGTTTGTAATTTTGTTTGAAAAGATATCAGAGACCAAAAAATAATCAATTCTGGACCAGACTTTATGCAAAGCCGAATAAAACGTGAACTTATTTAGCTCTCTGTCATGGTCAAATATTAAAAAAGGGTCAACTAAGTTGAAGCTATTTATCAAATCCTGAATAGATGCAGTTACTTGCGAGGGCTGTTTCCTGGTTTTTTTTTGAACTATCATTCAAGGGGTCCATGAATGCATTTCAGTCACCACCAATAATGAAAAGAAGATTAGGAAATTGAAGTAGTAAATTATGTATTTCATAGAAGAATAAGTGCTGGTTTGTACAAGGGCTATATAGGTTTAAGAAAAGTAAAGGGGATTTTACCTGAGGGTATGAGCAGGAAAATAAACACCATCTACCATTCGGGTCAAATTTAGTATTTAGCACTTCACCAGGAAAGGATTTTTTAATTATTATTACAGTGCCTTTTGATGCAAGACTGTTCCCTGCTGATATCACAAGTTTAATCCAATTTCTTTTTTTAATATTATCCCATTGAACATTTGTCATATGGGTCTCCTGTAAAAAGACGATGTTGGATTTATCCCGAAAAATCAGCTGCATAACTAGTTTCTTTTTATTGATTTATTGAAGCCCATTTACATTCCAGGAATTCACACTAATCATCATAATTAGATTCAAAACGTAGATATATGCTAGGATAAACTAAGAAAAAAGTCCTACCAGGGACGATGCAATTAATAAACACATTTTTTATATATGACAGAAAGTGTAATGTGGTAGTAAATCATATTCTGTCATTCATGCTCCTTACCATAAACCCCATGCCTAACCACCTGTTTCCCTGAGTCATTTTTGAAAAAGTTTTAGATAGATACAAGTGATCTGTTTTTAAATATTTTCCCTTATGAAGAATAATACAAGAACAGAGCAAGGAGACATATAAACTAACATCAATAGTCCAAGCGCCAACAAACATTGGACAACTACACCATCATGCCACTCCCAAAAATGTTAAGGAATACTGAAAAACATATGTACATAGAATGGATAGTTAAAGGCAAAGTGACTTTCGAGTTAGGAGTTAAAGGAGATAATAAAACAATACCACCATAAGAACATAATACATACAGCATTTTTTTTTTAATTATTGACTTCGAAAATTTCCATGTAAATAGGCAATTGAAGTTGGAGTAATATAGACAATAAAAGTTACTAAGCAATTGAAACCAACACAATTTATAACCAGAGCTATTAATAACCATTACAGCAGATAGTAACAAAGGTTCTATTTATAACTGGCATAGCAGTAAGTACCATCATAACCTAATACTATGTTTTGGTCTCCTGTCTGGAGAAGGGACAGTCAACTTAGATAAACTCTAACTGAACATACTGCTCTAAAGGGAGGTTAATGAAGGGGGTAATTATAACAAGAAAAAATTGCAGGTTAAATATATACGTCAACAAACAGAATATCTCTGAGTAATGTAAATACATTTTTTACCTATCTAGATATCTAGCTAGGTTTACTAAATATGCATTACATACAGAATTACATAACAATATGATTAAAGAAGGAAAGACAGAAACAAGAGCATTAATTGACAACCTAAGCAGATAATTGGATTTTCACTAAATTCAGTTCACAATAAACTACATAACTCACATATCATCACTGACCAGTAAAAAACACAGTTTAGCCAGACTTTCTAGCAAGCAAGCAAGCAAGTTTTAGCAAGCTGGCTAATTAAACCAAGCACAAGCATACAGCATATCAAGCTCACTAGCTCTGTAAATCCACCTTCATTGAGAGAAAGAACAAGACATCCATATCCTGCACTTTCAGTATAGAATTAAAACATCATGATTCATGAATCGTGATTGAATTATGATGAAAGTAGTCAAAATGCTAATTTGTGTTACCATGCAACAACAGATAAATTTCAAACATGAAGACATATTTTCAGTAAAGGTAGCACAGGTGTGAAGCAGACTAATGGATTACTAAACAGGCAATTGTCTTTAGCTGTCTTTAAATAACTTTTGACAATTGCGTAGGCTTTTTGATTTACTCACAGAGTCTGAGTTTGTATCACAAACACTTTCACAATGAGCACTCAAACACACTCCTAAATACTAAATAGAAAACTAAATGTGAACACATAAAATATTGTTTTTGAAAAACTGAAAGGCACAGAAAAGCATGTCTGAAGTATGGCATTGTAGTTTTGCAACATGACCAGCGGATGGCAGCTACTATACAGTTTGATATGAAAGACTTCTGACAAAGTGGTGTACTTGTACTGCTAGAAAAAACCTATATTGTAATAAATTCATTACTTAAACATAAGATTAGGCTGCTAAATTACCCTGACCAGAGTCCTTTATAGTCCATTTAATTACCCCATCCTGAACTGTCCAGAAAGTGATGTTTTAGATCCATTTCTTCTTCCCTAAGCTCTAATTCATGATATTAGCATTCCCAGAAATGCACTGCTTCTTCTTCTTCTTTTGCGACCTCCAACCTCATGATGTCAATGGCTGATGGTCCTGTTGCATTCTGGGTAATGGAATGTTGAAACAGCCCTGGAAGCTTAGGAAACCCTTGTGGAGCTCTAAATAAGGCCTCAACAGGTCACAGGGAGCTTTGTGCACTGATACAAATGGGCCAACATATTGCTGAAGAGCTAGAAAGGAACATAAAAACAAAAAAAGCCAGGACATCCAGATGATGGTAAAAATAAGCTGGGAAGATGACAGGGTAAGTTAAAATTAGTTAGCAGTGTTAGAAAGCCAGCAGAGATAGGTTTTTGTAGGTGTATTCATCTTGGTTATACTATTTGTTAGTCTTAATAGTAATTCATAGCTTTTAAGCATATACTGTATCATCTTGATTATATTATTTTACTAGCTTTAACAGTATAGCTAGTTAAGCAGGTAGTTCCTTGAAAGCTTGCATAAATACTTTTTTTGCTTCATCTGCAGAGTGTATTAGGAACTTTTAATCCCCATAGCTGAAGGAGAGGATGGCTGGGTATTTCATTGGAAGGGTAATTTTTTTTTTGATTAACAAAGCACAAAAAGGAGCTATAGCTTGTCTTTGAGCCTTAATGGACTGGGGTAAATCCTGTGCTATTGTAATCCTGTGACCTCTCCATGAAATGTTACTTTTCTTTTTTGCAGCCATGAGGAGTGTAGTAACATGTGCAGCATTTAGTAGCCTTCCATAAATCTGCCTAGTAACACCCTCATCTTGTGATCTTTGTAATGCTCTATGAGCTCTTTCAATAATGAATTCTTTAGCTAAGATTTTATTTTCAGTAATGTCTTCAAAAATCTCAGTTAGTATGACTGGTAGTTGTCCTTGGTCAAACTTTTCTGGAATGCCACATATTAGAATGTTGTTTCTCCTACTGCGTGCTTCTGAGTCTATTATTTTTTGCTGTAAGTCACTAATAATTTTGTCATTTGTATTTACTTTGGTTTGTAAATCTTGTATTTGCTTTGAATTCTCCTCAGTTTTCTTGTCAATAAGATTAATTCTGGATGTAATTTGGTCTAGATTAGAAACAAATGAATTTAATTTGTCTGAAAATAATTTGAAATCTTCATGCAAGGGCTGTAATGCTGTTTTAAGGTCATCTAGTGAAAGAACAGACTCACCTTTAGATTTAGCAGCTCCTGTATTTGAATCCTGTGTTGATTTATTTATTCTCTGCCTCTTAGCTGTTACATCCTTTTCAGGTGACATTAGAGAAGAGAGCTTGGTTTTAGAAGTTATAGCATCCATGGATTCTTGATGGTTAGCCATGACTAGGTGAATTAAAGTATAGGTTTAGGCCACAAGGGAGTGACTTAAAGAATTCTCCTTTAACTTTTCTTGTTTAGAACTCAGAACTCAGTCCTTCAGAGAAAACGATGCCACCATGTAGTTGCGGCCTTCAGCCAGTCACTAGATGTAAGCTCTTGCAGAAAAATGACAAACTTTTACTTTTTAGACCAAAATGTTGCTATAGGTATTTTCCATGAAGTGTGGTTTAGAAGAAATACTCATTTCCTGTTCAATTCAGTGCCAGATGCAGGTTTTTTTTGAGCGGATAGATTTGGTTGATAAAGGAGAAGCAGAAAGTGTGTTCAGTGCTCGGCGGCCATCTTGAACACCCTCTTTAAATGAGGAGTTATTGATTATTCTTCATAGATCTTGTGCATGTGATATACTTTGCAGTACTAGCCAATCATTGTTTGTGATATGGTAGGTGTTTAATATATGTTGAAAATCTAATACTTTCTGGCTGCTTATACAATGTTGCCAACAGATAATTATTTTTCTCTCCCAATTGGTGAAAATGTTTTTATGCATCTTGTTAGTGAATTTTTTTGTATAAGTAAATGGTGTTAGTAATTCTATCCACAACTTGATATATGTGTTGATGTTTATAAACTTTCTAAAGGAGTCATAAATATAGTTTATATAATTTAGATTGGTTGGTTTTGATATATTATATTGAAGATTAATACTTAGAATATGCCACAACTTGTTATTTTGGTTGTTTAACATGTGATTTTTAGTTATATTATTTTCATGTAAGAATATAGTGGAATGAAGAGCTTTCCAATTGGAAGAGTAATTTGGGTCTATCCAGTTAATGAATGCTCTGTAAGATGAAGCTTTGATGTATGATTCTATAGCTGGGAAATTGATCCCTCCTTTTTCCCAAGGTCTAATATGATGTGTGTTAACTATTCTGTTCCTGTTAAGGTACCAGAGGAATTGTAATTGGATTGCATATTTCTTTCAAAGTTTGTTTACTTGGTATCATATGGATTGTTTGAGCTATATATATTATTTTTTTAGTAATATCATTTTTATTAATTGTAGTGTATCTTTAAATTTCAGGTATAATGCATTCCATTTTGCAATGTGGGTTTTTATAGTGGTTATGATTTTTTCATAATTTGTAATTAGTGTTTTTTCTACCTTTTCACAGAGGGTAATTCCTAAATAATTTATGGTGAAAACTTGTTTACCTATTGTATAATTAGAGTTTGACAATAAAAAAAAAATGTTCAGAATCATATAATTAGATTTTGTTTTATTGAAATGAAGACCTGAGATTGTATAGAATTTCTCAACTTGTGTATCTAATTCTTTTACAGAATTTTGGAAACAGATAAGGTGAGAAGTATATCATCTGCCAATAACATGATCTTAGAATTAAATTGATCATAAATGTCCATGCCTTTTATTTTAGAGTCACTACATATTGAGGAAGCACATAGTTCCATAGCTAATGCAAATATGATTGGGGATATCAGACAACCCTGTTTTGTGCCTTTGGTTATCACTATAGCTTCTGATGTGAATGGTCCAAGTTTTCCATATGCAAGGTTATCTTTGTATATATTTTTTATTAATGGAATAATGGGGATGGGGAATTCAAAAAGTTCTAGGGCCTTGTATAAGTAATACAATTTTAACGTTTCAAAGGCTTTTTCAATATCTAGTGTTACCATAAAAGCTTCTTGTTTATCTCTGTTTATAATATCTATAAGAGTTAGTATTCTTTGAATGTTATCATAAGTGTGTCTATTATATATAAAACCTGTTTGGTCTTCATTTATGATATGAGTCAGGGAATTTTTAATTCTATTAACTAATATGGACATAAAAATGTTATAATCATTATTGAGTATTGAAATTGGTCTATAAGAAATACATTGTTCAAGGTCTTTATTTTCCTTTATTCTTAGTGTGTGACTAATGAGTATCTGGGATTTTGTGTTTGTACTTCAATTAGAGTTTTGTGGAATATTGATAATATTGAATTTGGAAATATTTTATATAGTTTGTTTGTTATTCCATCAATTCCTGGAGTTTTTTGGATTTACTTTGCTTGATTATTTCAATTACTTCCTTATAAGATATTTGGTTTAGAATGTCAAGTTTTACTTTTTCTGGTATTTTCTTGATTATAAGAAGATCTAGTTCTATGTAGGAAAAATATTATGTGATTTACCTGTTACATTTTGTTCTGTATAGTGAAATTTAAAGGCATCTAGAATATCACATATCTGATACTTTTTTATTCTTCCTACACGCATGAGAAATATTTATGATGTTGTTCTCTCTAGTTTGTCTTTTAATTCTCATTGCTAAGTTGTGCATATGTTTAGGAGTAGCAGCACATTAATTCAGTTTTAATTTTTCTAATGCTAGATTAAACTTGTGATTTAGAATGTCATTATATTTTGTATTTAGTTCTTCTATTTCCTTTTTGTTATTGGATATAATTGTCAGATCCTTATTTTTGATTTTTGTAATTTGTTCCTGAATATTGTGCAATTCAGATTCCCATTATTTTGATTTATTTTTGAACCAAGTCAAAATGTTACCATATATATATATATATATATATATATATATATATATATATATATATGCTTTCATTGTGTCCCATACTATTACAATATTTGCTTCCCAGTATAGTTAATAACTAGATATAATTGCAATCGAGAGTCTAGCCATGTTTTAAACTCTAAGTTTCGTAATATAGGTCAGGATCCTTGTCATATATGTTACGTTTTTGTACTTTACAAGTGAGTTATGATATGATAAGGGACATGGAATTATGGAGAAGTTGATTATTTTCATGTTTAATTCTTGAGATATAAAAAAATTGTCTATTCTTATTTGGTTGTTGAATCTGTGATCCTGATGTGAAAACAAAACTGAGTTAGAGTCTTTGTGACTATATGTATCTATTAATTTTAGGTTTTCTGTCCATTTTTAAGAGTTTTTGCTGTGGGAATAAGACAAAGGTTTCTTTTGTTTGTAGTCTCAGAATTATCTAAGATACAATTGAAGACTCTACCTACATTTAAATGTCCCATATATACTTTATTAATGAGATCTATATGTTTTAACTGTCCCTACACCTATGCCAGAAAGCCAATATTCATTTACTAGTGTCCAAATTCTATTGTTAAATTTTATTATTGCTATAGCTATATGACCTTCTTTATCTTCATAATTATAAATGATTAGGAGGTTAGTGATATTTTTTTCCAAAGTATCATTGCTCCTCTGTTTTTTTTTTGTAAGAAGAATGAGATCATATTAAATATTCATTTGGATTCCATATGTATTTGCCATTTATTTTAAAATGAGACTCTTGAAGAAATATCACTAGAGCTTTGTTTACTTTTAAGTATTTTAGTAAACTTGATATTTTCCTGGGATTATTCAAACCATTAATATTTAGTGAAAGTAGTGTTAATTCCATGTTGCTAAATTATGTTTGTATTTGTGTCCTATTCAGTGTACCCTTATTATCCCAGTAATTAATACATTTGTTGTTTATTCTATGCATTATGATCAGATTGATTTTACAAAGTAAAAGATGAAACTGTATTCAGGCCAAAAATAGGTATGGAAGAAAACATTTAAAGTCAAGATTACAAAACCAAATAGTCAAATTTTTAGTAATAAACCCTTATAAACATGGAGTGATATACACTCCTAATCTGATAGACAAGATTTGTACTATCAGATTTTATCCCATATCTAACCTCAAAATGAAAAGCAATAGATACCCTTCTTTTGGGCTCCATTTATTGTCACTGGAGATGTTGAGCTATATCAAAAATAAAAGGAAAAGTAATGCATATTTATTAGATTAATAACTAATGAAACTAAGGTAAACTAGCATCAGAGTATATGTATACAATGTAAGTTGTACACTGTAATGTCTATCTCAAGTATTAAAAATATTTCTAAAATGTGAGTGTAAGAGGATTGTTCTCTGACCAGTAACCAGTCTATTATATCAGATTTTAGATTATACAATTTAAAATGTTTCCATAAATCATTAGGCAATATCAAATTGCCTATAACAATTACACTAGTAAAAGAACTGTTATAGTGGTGGTTATTTTTAACTAAAATCAACAACCATCAGAATATTTTGCAAAATATTAGAAAATATGTAAGATTAAGTTCACTACCCATGCAGTCATGTAACTTTATCTAAGTAGTGAATATTACTTTTTGTGAGATTAAATATTTTGTACAAAAAATGTGATAGATATTTCTTTTGTTTCTGTATATTACATATCTAGGAAAGAATAATAAATAAATGTCATTCCATACAAAGTGTAAATTCTTGAAAATAGTCTCTCATCTGGATGAACTGTCTCAAAAATTAAAATACAAAAATGAATCAAACATTAGCATGCAATTGAACTTCAGTAAAGAATAATAGACATATCCTCCCCTCTTTCCCCCCTTCCTGTTACTGCATACTGAATCAAATTATTGATACAACAATGTGTGAGCAAACAAAGAATATCCATATGACAGATTTCATTTTACTGCTTCTTATATTCTTCCCTTTTCTTTCTCATTTTATATGTGCTTCTAGATTATTGGTAATTTATACAGTGATAGAACTGATGTTGGTTTTAAAGATTTGTAATGGAAAGAAAATAATTTTATTATGTTAATTATTTACATGGTTTTAGAAAATACATATTCTTTAATAAGTATTTGATACATTAACCTTACAAATGTTCTCATTGACTTATCCCATTAAATAAACTCATTCTGTGTTTCTTATATTTCACAGGTTCACGTTTGCTGTGCAATGCTTGTTCCAGCTTATGTTAGAGTATTCATTAATATGTGAGTTTTCCTGTGGTGAATTTAGTTAATTAACTATAGAATGTGATAGGAAGGTTTAGTTCTTTTAATAGTGTTTACTAGATTATTGCCATTAATCAGTAAAGATAACTGTGCATTTAAATTAGTGTTTAGTTACGGGTAAGTGAGAAAATGCTTAATAGCATTTCCTCTTCATATATTTAGGCTATATGCATCATAGAGACTTAATAAATCTAGATAAGATTTGCAATAGAAATGGGTTTCCTTCACTAAAACAAATAGTATGTAGTGTGCTTTAAAAGTCCGTTTCTGGTGGAGCACTTCCCACAAGTCAAAATGCTTGCTTGTGTAAATGCCCCCCTTCTTTACATCACTTATGTCATTCTGCTTGAGTTTATTGTGCGAGGTGGGTTTAATGCACTAAGTGAATTTAACAGTGTGAACCCAGTCCAAGAAAAAAGGTAACTGTTCAAAATTAATAACAAACTGACAAACTTTTTCCATTCCCATGTCAACAAGACTCCACAGGTGTTAAAATCACTTCATGAAGAAAGACTTCTCATCACCATCTCTCCTCTACAATGTGTGCCAACCCAACCCTTTAAATCTGTAGTTCAATGATTCCAAAATGGTGGTCGTCTGAGACACACCCTCTCCTCTTAGCTCCATGTAACCAGTATTAATTAAATGCAATTTATTAATTTACATCAATTAAGATCTAGCGCAATCAATTTTTCTTTGCATGAGCCCTCATAAAAGAGGCTCCTGAGAGCTTAATACAAGCCAGCAGTGGTAAGAAAAAGTGTATTTCACTCTACAATCAAAATGAACGATCGGACATGTGGCCGTTTAGAGGCCTGGGATTTTAGCTCCATTCCAATTGACAGCACCTGTTGGATCACTTATTGTGGTACTAAGATGACTAAAGAGCCTGACCTTTTGGATAGTCAAATGATTAAAACTAAACTGTCTGCTATATCTTCATCCCCAGAAAAAGATGCCAAAAGATTAAGGTCAGCCAAACTGACCCAAGAACAACCAAAAGAACCGGCCAAATCAAAAGTTGATGTTAACCCGATTATGGATGAACTGAAAAGTGCGCTACTTCCGTTACAAACAGCCATACACGAACTAACAAATAAAATGAACTCTTTTGGTGCATCGATTAATAAAATTGCTGACCGACTAGATTTAGTGGAAGAGAAAACTAAATCAAACCAATTTGAAATTGAGCGCATTAAAGATCTTATGCAGTCGTCGGATAAATCACTTTCTGACATACAAAATAAACTAATTGATTTAGAGGCTATAAGCAGAAGGAACAACCTAATCATGAGAGGTCTTGCTGAAAAATACGAGGCAAACCAACTTCTTGAAGCTGTTACTCTAATATTTAATGAGATATGCCAAGGAAAAAGCCCCCCCATCCAATTTTGCCATCGAGAGAATACATAGAGCCTTACATAGCCAGCAAGCCAGCAAAACACCCAGACCGATCTATGTAAGGTTGCTCAATCACAAAGATCTGCAACTTATTTTGTCAGCTTACAAGAGAATTAAAACATTTTCATGGAATAACCAGATCATATCGATCGAACAAGATCTGCCATTGGAGATAAGAGAAAAGCGCAGGAAGCTTGCTCCCTACTGTGCAGAGCTTATCTCCCGCAATATCAAGTTTCAAATGAAATTTCCTTCCATACTATCCTTTAACTTTAAAGAATCCAAGTTCCACATCTCTTCCCCTGAAAAAGCGGACTCAGTGTTTATCAAATGTTTTGGTGCAACCCCTTCTAAAAAATGAGATCCTTCATTCTTTCTTTTACATACAACGGAAACTACTTGGGTTCCATTAAATCGCTGAATCAAGAGTGACATAGGTGCCCATTCAGTAATATGAAGGTTAAGTTCTGTATTGTCTACTGTTATTTGTTAATTGTAATTGCTGTCATGAAATTTGTTGTTCTAAATAGGAACCTTCATCTGTTTTTTTGATTCTTAGGGGTTTCTTAAGTATGTCGGATGATCCGGACAAAACCAGCTGCACCTATGCAACCAGGAAGTATAACGTTAGCTTTCGATTCCAGTTCTAGCTCTAGGTTTGCAGGAAGGTTTCACTAATTATACAAGCTATAATATTAAGAAATGGATGATGATTTGAAATCTACCAGAGTTAAATGTCCGGTGTTGCTGTTTTGAACATTGTGAGACATTGGACTGGCCTATCTGGAGCGGTAGGTGTCCTCGTTTCTTTATAACTGATCTTTGCACTTGGAGTAAAGACTGTCAATGGACAGAACTGTTAGCAGTCTGTAAATATACCTCCTATGAAGTTATTTGTTGGTATCTAGGGAATTCCTAAATAAATACCTTCACCTAATCACCAGTTAGTCCAGGAGTTTAGATATAACTAATTTCTATGTTAATATTTGGGATGCTTACTCTCAAAGTGAATTTACTGGATCTAAGCAATTTCATTTGCCATCTTCCTGTTAAACTGCCCGACAATTTTATGGATGCTAGTGAGCTTTTTAAGTAGGGTATAGATGGCTCTGCATGGAATTGACAAGCTAGTGTATATTACTTGTAAATATTTTAGGTTTGTTGTTCAGTTTTCTTTAGTTCTTAATTATATTTGTTCATTTAAAACTCTTAAATATACCTCTCTCTCAATTGTAGAGGTTTTGTGGTTAGGCACGGGGTGGGGATTAAGAGATCTTTATATCAGTTGTTTTGTACAATGCTGCATTATAGGCTTTTCCTTCTTGTTTGCTCTTTCCTTCTATCCACAATTTAAACTTATTTATTGTCATTCAGTTTACTTAGCAGTACCCTCAAATTTCTTAAGATTGACGACACATATCTATGTTTAGTATTTGGAATATATCATCATGGAATGTTAGGGGATTACAGAAGAAAAATAAAAGAAATTTGGTAATGCATCTTTTATATAAAGCACAATCTAATATCTGCTTTTTGCAAGAGACACATATGTTAGATGAAGACTGGGCTAAAGAGGGGAAAAAAGGATGGATTGCTGAGATGATTACATCGGGTTTTAAAAAGAACTCAAGGGGAGTGGCAATTATTATTAAGAAATAATTTAAAGCAAGGATTATGACAAGAGGAACTGATGCTGAAGGGAGATGGTGTTATTTTACGTGTATAGCACACAAACTAGATAATCCTATATTATTTCTGAATCTTTATGGCCCATGTGCGAACCAGGTGGATTTTATCATGAGAATCTATAACTTTCTATTTAAATTCCCGAATCATCTATTTGTGTTGGGAGGGAATTGGAACACTGTTTTAGACTCTAATATAGATTGTTCAGGTAAATCCAAACTGTACAATAGCCAAGCTTCTAGTGCTCTTTCTGAATTAATACTTGACTTTGACTTAGTAGACCCTGTTTCGTTTCCTTATGAATCTAAAAATAATAATAACACATTTACCTACTTTTCTAAATGTTACCGATCCTGGTCTCGCATAGATTTTTTCCTGATTTCCAATATCTTAACTTACAGGCAAATTAAATTTTTAACCGAACCTAGATTTCTATCTGACCATTCCATGATAATCCTTAAGATAGATTTCGCCTCCAATCTATCCATACCTATTAGATCCTACAACTGGACTCTTTTAACTGTTTTCATAGTTATTTACTGCATTTTTTATTATCTGCACTTAAAAGTACATTTTAGTCGAAATTAGTCTAATTCAAGTCGAAAAGTGTTTGTTTGCTGTTTAATTTAATTGTTTGGCTGCCCACTAAAGTGTGCTGGCCTGTACTACTGACTTATTGCCTTTTCTGCATTTCTGTGTGTTTCTATTTAAAAACAAAAACAAAAAAATATTCCTTGTTTTCCTGCCTCTCCTAAACTAGTTAGACCAGTTTACAGGCCTTGCTGTATCCTGGGCTGTGTTGTAGCTCCTGTGTTGTCCATTGCCTTACTTGGATAGAAGGAAGTTTCTTAGCTCACCAGTGGGAGTGGGGAGACTTGAATAGCCTACCTGTCCTTGAGGGAAGTGACCTCAGCACAAGAAGCTGTAGTAATTGGTCATTTTGGACCATTTCTAGCATTTTTGAAGTTCCCTGGTTAAAATCTGCCTCTGGCATTTTTTTGAAGCCATATTGCTCAGACACAGCTCCACGTGGTCCTGTTGAGTCTTCCTGGCTACAGAGAACTGAAAAAGCGACTGCTTTCCTGATTAAGTATCCTGCTGTTTTTTTATATTTGTTTTACCTTCTACTGCTTACCTAGAGCAAGCTTTAACTGTTTTCATAGTTATTTACTGCATTTTTTATTATCTGCACTTAAAAGTACATTTTAGTCGAAATTAGTCTAATTCAAGTCGAAAAGTGTTTGTTTGCTGTTTAATTTAATTGTTTGGCTGCCCACTAAAGTGTGCTAGCCTGTACTACTGACTTATTGCCTTTTCTGCATTTCTGTGTGTTTCTATTTAAAAACAAACAAAAAAAAATATTCCTTGTTTTCCTGCCTCTCCTAAACTAGTTAGACCAGTTTACAGGCCTTGCTGTATCCTGGGCTGTGTTACAGTTCCTGTGTTGTCCATTGCCTTACTTGGATAGAAGGAAGTTTCTTAGCTCACCAGTGGGAGTGGGGAGCCTTGAATAGCCTACCTGTCCTTGAGGGAAGTGACCTCAGCACAAGATGCTGTAGTAATTGGTCCATTTTGGACCATTTCTAGCTCTTTTGAAGTTCCCTGGTTAAAATCTGCCTCTGGCATTTTTTTGAAGCCATATTGCTCAGACACAGCTCCATGTGGTCCTTTTGAGTCTTCCTGGCTACAGAGAACTGAAAAAAAGTGACTGCTTTCCTGATTAAGTATCCTGCTGTTTTTTATATTTCTTTTACCTTTTACTGCTTAACTAGAGCAAGCTTTAACTGTTTTCATAGTTATTTACTGCATTTTTTATTATCTGCACTTAAAAGTACATTTTAGTCCAAATTAGTCTAATTCAAGTCGAAAAGTGTTTGTTTGCTGTTTAATTTAATTGTTTGGCTGCCCATTAAAGTGTGCTAGCCTGTACTACTGACTTATTGCCTTTTCTGCATTTCTGTGTGCTTCTATTTAAAAACAAAAAAAACAAAAAAATATTCCTTGTTTTCCTGCCTCTCCTAAACTAGTTAGACCAGTTTACAGGCCTTACTGTATCCTGGGCTGTGTTGTAGTTCCTGTGTTGTCCATTGCCTTACTTGGATAGAAGGAAGTTTCTTAGCTCACCAGTGGGAGTGGGGATCCTTGAATAGCCTACCTGTCCTTGAGGGAAGTGACCTCAGCACAAGAAGCTGTAGTAATTGGTCATTTTGGACCATTTCTAGCTCTTTTGAAGTTCCCTGGTTAAAATCTGCCTCTGGCATTTTTTTGAAGCCATATTGCTCAGACACAGCTCCACGTGGTCCTGTTGAGTCTTCCTGGCTACAGAGAACTGAAAAAAAGCGACTGCTTTCCTGATTAAGTATCCTGCTGTTTTTTTATATTTGTTTTACCTTCTACTGCTTACCTAGAGCAAGCTTTAACTGTTTTCATAGTTATTTACTGCATTTTTTATTATCTGCACTTAAAAGTGCATTTTAGTCGAAATTAGTCTAATTCAAGCGAAAAATGTTTGTTTG
This sequence comes from Protopterus annectens, assembly GCF_019279795.1. NCBI lineage: Eukaryota > Metazoa > Chordata > Ceratodontiformes > Protopteridae > Protopterus > Protopterus annectens. The sequence continues at coordinate 1,578,383,166 of NC_056735.1, forward strand.
CTGTTTAATTTAATTGTTTGGCTGCCCACTAAAGTGTGCTAGCCTGTACTACTGACTTATTGCCTTTTCTGCATTTAGCGCGGAGTTGCCACTAGAGCACCATCGGGCAGTGCCAGTTAAACAAGGTTAAACTATTTCTGGCTCCGTAAAGTCTGCTCTTCATTTTTTCCCTTAGAACTGCTCTACTTGTAATCTAAACAGTCTATTCTCTATCTGTAAAGCTCAGCACTTGTTCCTAAAGCATTTTTTAGTCAGGTAAGCACTTCTATCTAATACAAAGTACTTCACTAGCTTAAAACCCCTTGAGTACCCACTTCCCTACAGGTCCTTTCTGACTCAGTTACACAGCAAACTTTTTCATTTCTTCTAGCATGCCAAAGGGTCAGTTGCTAGCGTCCTCTCCTGCTCAGCTGGTGAATCTGGGAATATTGAGGCAATGTTGCAATTGCCTCATGTACACAGACAACCCTCTCCTCCTCCCACAAAACACAAATACATGTGAGAGATGCAACTATATAGCCAAACTGGAGGCTGAGCTCTCTCAACTCAGGACTGGCAAAACCAGACAGGAGGATAAGGTAACCACACACACCATAAACCCAGTCTCACATACACTATCACAACTACAAATCAAACACATAAACACACAAAGACATACTCGGAGGCACTGATCAAAAATCTACCAAAACAGCAGAGGCCTCCAAAGCAGACACCCAAACAACTGCCACCTCGTGACATAACACAAGCAGCACATAGATCACAAAGTCAGTGTGCAAATCAGTCACAGCCCTTAAGGCCAAACACAATGCCAGACACACTTGTCATAGATGACTCCATAGTCAGACACACTGACGTCCCACTCACCAGACTGAACAAGGAGAGGGTCACAGTAAGCTGCCTGTCGGGCGCTAGAATCCACCACATAACACAAGCACTCAGGTCACTCTACAGCAAGTACAAGTATGACTCAGTCATTGTCCATGCCGGTGTGAATGACCTGAGACGTACCTCCCTGGACTACAGATGACTTAATCCTATATTTTGAACACCCTATTTCTGATACTAAAAAGATAACTAAAGCCTTAAATGCCTTCGCCTTTAGGTCAGGTTACCAAATTAACACAAATCATTTATCTTTCTGATTAATCCGCTAGCGCATAAATCATACTTATTTCCAGTTTCTCCCTTTAGAATAGATTACTCACTTAAATATTTAGGAGCATCTGGGAAACAGAAAAAAAAATTAAGCTTGTTTCCTGCCTTTCCTGTTAAGTGGTACAGACAATTTGTAGGCTTCTGAGCCCCCAAGCCCTTCTGTTTTGGAGGGAAGCCTTCTAGCTTAGTTTTTTTTTTTTCTTATAACTAGCCAGTTTTCTAGTTTCAGCACTCAAATATGTTTCTTTGATCTCAGCACTTATTCAGAAAAAAAAAAAAAAAAAATCATCTGCTTTTACTGTACTTGTGTTTCTACCTACTTTTTTTACTTTTGCATCATCTTAAAAGTACTCGGTTGTATTTATTACTGCTTGGTGTAACTCATTCTAAGCCTTTTGGTTTAAACACTTGGGCTTCGGACCAGTTGTTTTGCACTGGGAGGGTTTGTGGTCTGCACTGTAGTGGCAGAACAGGTAGCTTACATCCTTCTAGGTTGGGAACTGCTGATTTGAGGGCTCAGTGTCTGTTATTCTAAAAGTGTATTATTTCTGGTTTAAGCACTTGGGCTTTCAGGCCAGTTATTTTACATTAAGAGGGTTCGTGGTCTGCACTCTTGTGGGAGGAGAGGCTGGACACTGCCCTTCTGAGCTGGGAATTTCTGGTTAAAGGCTTATAGTGCATGCATATCTGAACTGCTTCTTACTGAAGTTGGTGCGCCTTGTTTGCTGTGGCATAGACTGGATTCGGGCCTGCTGGATCTAGCTTTGTTTGTGTAACTTGAGCACTAATCCAGGCATTCTCTAAAGTATTCAATTGTATTTATTACTGCTTGGTACTAACCTGATTAAAGTGTAGCTATCATACTAAGTCTTTTGGATTAAGCACTTGGGCTTCAGACCAGTTGTTATACATTAGGAAGGTTTGTGGCATGCACTGTGGTGGCAGGGCAGGTAGCTTTCATCCTTCTAAGTTGGGAACTGCTGATTGAGAGTCCAGTGTCTGTTATTCTTAAAGTGTATTAGTTCTGGTTTAAGCACTTGGGCTTCAGGCCAGTTATTTTACATTAAGAAGGTTTGTGGTCTGCACTCTTGTGGGAGAAGAGGCTGGACTCTGCCCTTCTGAGCTGGGAATTTCTGGTTAAAGGTTTATAGTGCCTGAATATTTGAACTGTATCTTACTGAAATTGGTACACCTTGTTTACTGTAGCATAGACTAGATCCAGGCCTGCTGAATCTAGCTTTGTTTATATGCTTGTTGTTTGTTCGCTTGTTATTTCCCTGGAACACTAATTCCACCTAATACGCGGCTTCTCAGCGCTTCTGTGGATCACTAGTGATATCTACATTGCTTACTGTACTTATTTCCTTGTTTCACTTGAAAGAAAGTTACTGTTTGTCGTTTTTGCATTTAAGTTACCTGTAACACATTGCACTTAAGTTACCTGGCATTTGCTCACTAAAGCAATTATATAAGTCAGCACTAAAAATTAAAAGCACTACACCCTCACTCCCCACTGGCCCTGGTTTTCAATTATTAAGGAATTCCCAATATTATTCTAGCATGTCCAAAGGTGAGTTGTCAATCTCCTCTCTGGTCCAGCTGGTGAATCTGGGAATCTTGAGGCAATGTTACAACAGCCTCATGTACACAGACAACGCTCTCCTCCTCCCAACAAATTCCAACACATGTGAGAGATGCAACCATATAGCCAAACTGGAGGCTAAGCTCTCTCAACTCAGTACTGGCATAACCAGTCAGTAGGAGAAGGAAACCACACTCACTACAATTCCAGTCTCACATAGACCTACCACGACAGCAAACCAAACATATAATCACACAAAAACATACTCGGTGGCTCTAAATAAAGATCTGCCGAAGCAGCAGAGACCTCCAAAGCAGACACCCAAGCAGCCGCTACCCCAAAACAAAACACATGCAACACATATCTCACAAAGCCAGTGTGCCGAACAGTCACAGCCTTTAAGACTAAACAACACACCTGATACACTTGTAATAGGTGACTCTATCGTCAGGCACACTGACGTCCCGCTCACCAGGCTGAAGAAGGAGAGGGTCACGGTGAGCAGCCTGTCGGGCGCTAGGATCCTCCACATAACACAAGCACTCAGGTCACTCCAAGGCAAGTACAAATATGACTCAGTCATTGTCCATGCTGGTGTGAATGACCTGAGACGTACCTCCCTAGACTACATGAAAAGAGACATAAAGGAGCTCTCTGAGCATGTAGCCCAGGCTGGTATGACCCTGACCTTGAGTAGCATCTTACCCTCACCAAGAATGATGCCACAATATGAAGACAAAATGATCAATTTCAACAATTGGCTTAAGTACTGGTGTCATTCAAAGGGGATCCAATGCCTGTCAGCTTGGGATGATATGCTCGACAAGCCACGATACTTCACTAGGGACAGCTTGCACCTGTCACCCCTGGGCTTTAGGATATTGGCAAAGGATCTTGCTACCCCCATAGTGCCTTTTTTAGGCAAGGCTCAAAAGACAAACCCACCTTCATAGGTATCACAAGGGATAAGAAACTAAGAGTAATGCTACTCAACGCCAGAAGTCTAAACCTCAAGATGCACGCACTCGAAACTCTCCTTGGCATGGAGAACATCGATATCTGTGCAGTAACAGAAACCTGGTTCAGGGCTCCCGAGAGCACCCCAGCACTACCAGGTTATACCTCATACCATGCTTTTTGGCCCCAAAACTTGGACCGAACCACAAAAGGAGGGGGAGTATCGATATTCATCAAAGATACCCACACCTCCAGGTTGGTGGCAAAGCACGAAGCATCAGAGACTATCCATGTGCAACTAACAGCGGGTAAAACTGCCTTCCAGTTTATAGCCTGCTACAGACCACCCTCCCAAACCCAGCAACCCCACTCGGCCTTCCTGAGAACACTGGAAAATATGAAGGTCTCTCCAAACACCATTATATTGGGCGACTTCAACTACCCAAACATAGTCTGGGAGCATTACTCTTGCTCCAACACCCTTGCCCAAAGGTTCCTAGAATTTATCAACTCAAATGCTATGGAACAACTTGTTACCACTCCCACAAGAGGGGAAAACATACTGGACCTGATCATCACCAACATGGGGACTCCAGACCAGTAGTGTATCCCTCACTGGTAAGATCGGACCATAAACTAATCTCACTGGATATTCACATCCCGATCCCACCCCCTGCCAAGAAAACCACAGTGAAAAACTTCTCTAAAGCAAATTTCACACTCCTCAAAACTGAGGTGGAATCCTTCAAAGCCCCCGGGCCTGTGGAAAATATGGCCCAGACCGCAGAATCCTTTATAAACGCATTCTATGAACACCTTCAGAAATGCATGGATCATGCGATCCCAAATAAAACCAAGACCCAATCCTCCAAAGGCAGACGTCCTGTCTGGTGGACCCCAGCCATTAACAAACTATACAATAGAAGGAGGAAGCTACTAAATGATAGAGCAAAATCCCAAAAAGGGAAGGCATCACTGATCAGTATTAGCAAAAAACTACGGGCACACATAAAATTGTCTAAGGCCAGCTTCGAGAGAAAAATTGCACAGGACACTAAGGATAATCACAAGGCTTTCTTTAGTTATGTTAGAACCTGGGTGGTAATTCCCAGATATGCTCAGAATTAGTACAAAATGACAAAAAATACACCGAACCCACAGACATTGCCAACATCCTAGCTGGCAGGTTCAGCGCAAACTTCTCCCCCCCTCCCCACCAAAAGGGTAAATATCTATCCCAGCAGAGTGCTGCCCGCATGACATCTCAGATGCTCAGGTAAGAGCCACCCTCTCCAAAGCAAAAAACACAGCATCAATGGGACCAGACGGTGTCCCGGGCTGCATCCTACATGAACTCCAAGAAGAGCTAAACCCAAACATAAAACTACTGTTCAATCTCAGCCTTACTACAGGATATGTGCCCAAAGAGTGGCGTACAGCAACAGTGGTCCCTCTCCATAAAGGTGGTGCCTCAACAGATCCTGGAAACTACTGCCCCATAAGCCTGACTAGCTTGGTCTGCAAAGCTATGGAAAGGATCATCATGGACCTCATAAATAAAGATATTGGGGACCTACAAACACTGGATCCTACCCAGTTCGGCTTTGTTAAGGGCATATCCTGCCTCTTAAACCTGGTTGATTTCTTTGAAACAGTCACCAAGGCCATTGACGAGGGGAAGGTGGTCCACACAGCCTACCTGGACCTCGCAAAAGCCTTCAATACAATACCCCACTCGGGCATTGTAGATAAGCTCACCAGCTTAAATATAAACCCCTATGTCACTAGATGTTTTGCAAATTGGCTCAAGGACAGAACCCACATGGTTAGAATTGCTGGAGCCATGTCAGACTCCAAACCAGTTACAACTGGTGTCCCACAAGGCTCAGTCCTGGGACCTCTCTTGTTCGGTATATATTTCTCGGAGGTACAGGCCAACACGGAAGGACTGTGGCTGACCAAGTTCGCAGATGACTGCAAACTGGGTGCCATAATCGACTCTCCAACCGACACAAGCATCCTCCAAAAGGGCCTCATAGAAACAGACAACAGGTGCCAGAGCCATGGCCTCAAGCTAAATGCCAAAAAGTGTATAGTCATCCCTTCGCAAAACAAAGTGCCCACAAATTACCACATAGGTGGTAATCCATTAAGTACAGAAGAAGTAATTAGGGACCTGGGGACCCAAGTTGATAGCAATCTCTCATTTGACAACCACGTGGCTAAAGTGGTTAGAACAACATTTTATATAGCCCACATAATCATGAAGGGATTCACATCTAGATCAGAGGACGTCATTGTGCCTCTTTACTCATCCCTCATCAGGCCCATAATTGAGTACAATGCCCCTTTTGGGATGTACCTTACCAGACACCTGCAGCAACTGGAAAGACCCCAAAAGTACCTCCCCAAGAGGATCAAAGGGCTCAAACAGATGCCATATGCTGCCCGGTTAAAGAAACTCCAGCTCTACTCAGTGGCATACCGCCTGTTCAGAGGCAATCTGTGCCTGACGTATAAAGCCATGTCCAACCCGGAATTAATGGACATGTTGCACCTCAGAAAATCCAAATCCCATCGAGCTCGCGCGAGAGACTTGAACCTCAGCACTGAAATAAATAGGACATGCTGAAGGGACAGATTCATAACCCAGAGGCTCCCTTCACTCTGGAATAAAATCCCAGTCCAGGTTAGGCAGAGTCCCTCATTGACTCTCTTCAAGAGGAATCTTGATGAGTGGATGGGAGATCGTAGGTTTACCCCGGGTATCACTTCTGTGTCACTGTTAGACAGAGGCACAGTATACTAACCTTGAAAAAGGGCATAGCAAAATAAATTTAAAATGGGTGGCGAAAGCCAAACACATTCTGGCTAGTCTTATAAATGCCCTAGGGCAGATAGCCTAGTATGAACCTATGAACCTATGAACCTATGAACCTATTATGATCATTCGTGCTCATCTCTTTCACATTTTAATTTATCAAAATCTTGGCTCTCTATCACCCAGGACATAGCGAGATGGCAGGAACTGAAACTCCCATTGTTATCTAAAGCTTCTATCATTAAAATGAATATTTTTCCCAAACTCTTTATCATCTTAATGCTTCTCTATCCTTGGTCTCAATTCCTTTTCTCAATAGAATACATAAAGATCTTGCTAAATTCATGTGGTATCCTAAATCTGTGAGATTTTCATATCAAAGGCTTACATTACCTAAATGATTGGGAGGTTTAGCGTTGCCTAACCTTATACTATACTATAGAATAATTCATGCCAATAGGATATTCACTATTGCTAATTATACGCCAAATACTTCTTCCTGGACACCCATGTGGATTAAAATATGGTATAGATATGCTCTTAATAATAATATCAGCCCTAGAGCTCTCCCACTCCTGGAGAAAAATAACTGTACTAAATTAAAGATTGACCTCACACTGAAGGAGTTGATTAAAACTTGCCAAGACTTGTTCAATTCCCTAAATTTAATCAATACCTTCCTATTATTTCAACCCATTCATCTTAATCCAAATTTGGCACTGAATAATGAAATGATTAACCTAAATAACTTCCCTTTGGTTAAAGATTTTACCTTATGGGACATACATAGATTTAACCATCTTTCTCTAACAGATATTAGGAATGCCCTCTCCTTACCTAAAAAATACACTATTATTCTGAGGCAACTAAAAGACCTTACATCATTTTTTCTACATAATCATCCCAGCTTTGAGGATGAATGTAACACAGTAGCAGCCCTATTACCGAATTTAGCCAGTAAGAAAAATATGCTCTCTATAGCTTACAAATCTTTCTCCAGTCATTTACATAAAGAGAAAATTATCTTTCCAGATTACTGGGAGCAACAGAAGGATACCATCTCCCTTCAACAGAAATCACTTTCAATAAAATATACCATTAAGTACTCTCCATTTAAAAACCTTTGGTATACACAATTTATGATTACTAACAACTTGTACTTAACTCCTGTCCATCTAAATAAATTGAATTCAACTGTCTCCGCTGCATGTCTTTGCTGCTCTTGTCCCCGAGCTGATATTATCCACGTTATGTAGTTTTGTAGATATTCTCACAGTATTTGGTGCTCTTTTAAAGTAAGACTGGACAAAATAGGATATCATAAATCTACTTTAAGCTGGGAAATGCAACTGCTACACATCACAAATGTTAGCTTGTCAAACCTTAAACTTAAAGCTATCATCACATTATGTCTCTTAATAAAGTTCTATATTGTCAAACATTGGACTGACCATTCCAAACTGTCATGGAAAGGTTTTAAAACTCTTGCAATTAAATACATTACTGCCCAGAAATTGATAATAACTAACCCATGCAAAAGAATTACTTACCAAAAAGTGTGGGATCTTATTTTTTCTCTCTTGGTGAATGATTGAAGAAAATCTCACACATAATACCTCAATCCCCTGGCTTATGTTTTATAAGCTTTATTAAAATAATTATTATTGTTAACTTAGTATATCTCTTTTTAAGAATTATGCTTAGACAGGCTAATCCTTTCTAATCCACTCTTCTTTTTCTTCTTTCCTTTTTTCTTCTCCCAGCATACTATGAATATTTTATTGTTCTGTTGTATGGACACTGCGAGATCTTCAGTAGGCCCTAATTGCTATGTGTTGGAGTATTACTTTGTGTAACAATTCTTTTCTTTTTGTTCCTACTGAATTTTATTCAGACAACTTAGCCTTTTGATTTTATACATTGTTTCATTACCCAGCAAACAAAAGGTAAATTATTTAACTTTATATATAATCTTGATATATATGTAGACTTGCTCTATCTTAGCAGCATTTTGTACATTTTGTAAATAGTTTTTATATTAGTAGCACTGTTAGTTGTATATTATTATTTTGTTTAGTTCACATGATATTTGATTTTCCATGTAAGATTCTTGAACTTCTGTTTTATACTTTAAGTTGTGTTGTGTAAAATCTAATAAAAATCTATTTGAAAAAAAAAATCTGTAGTTCCTCCACTAATCTTCCATCATTGAACCTCATACTTGAAAATCAATAATCAAGGCACATAGCAAAAACTGATTATCATCTGTAACAAGGAGCTAGAGGGGAAGCTCATACCGAGTACAAATACAATGGTGTATCTACTCTAAGTGTCTTATGCCATCCTTATTGTATTTTTCCATTTTGCAACTTACTTAATGATTTCATGAGATCAAAACAAACTACAGATGTTATGGCGTTGATGTTACACTTTGTAATAATTGTGAATTGCTATTTGCTAAAGCTAACTTTCCATGACTGCTTGGGTAATGTAGTAGCTAGCGTATAATGTGGAAGGCCAATGGATAATGTGGATGGCTAACAGTTCATGTAGATGGCTACAATTTCTTATTTCTTTTCTGTCATTCCACTATTGATCATATTTTCCACTATCTGCCTTAAGTACCTCTGGTCAACTGACATGTCTACGGAGAAGTCAAAACCATTTCAGAGTCCGTGGATATGAGTGTGTATTAAACTTTATTTGGATTTCATTACTTGTCTCTTTTTTTTTCTTTTTTGTGCTACTTGTGTCATATTGCTTGAATGTATCAAATTTGGTGTTAATAAACAGAGCATTTACTTTTATGTGAATCAGGAAGAGTCCATGTGTAAATGATTGTTTTGAATATATAGGTTTGTGAGTCACTTCCTGGATAATTTATATGAAGTAACATTAATGTATAGAACCCTTGCAACCAGATAATATGTGAGTAGCAGCCAAGGCAAGTGTATAGAATATAAGGAGTCTTGCAACTACTGGCTTGTCAAAAATTGTCAACTCACATGTTCTCAGGATGTAGTTTACGGAATTTGGCACTCATTTTGGTATTATGATTAAATGAAAGCTATTACTTAGAGAATTTTAAACTGTATGACTGAAAATAAAAAGACATTCCACATATTTACTAATCTTCCATGTAAGTCTAGAGTATGATGGCAGCACGCCATGCATATTAATGAGGGCGCACTGCCTCAACTTTAAAGCTTACACGGATCGTGGATGAGTTTAGGGGGCGTGTCGGACTGCCAAGCAGTCCAAAAATCCACACCCCTGCAATGAAGAAATGCCGCAACTTCCAGTTACATGAGCGAGTCTGCTCACATGTGTACAGTGTAACACTACACTCCCTCATATGTTAAACAACTTACAAAATAAAAAATAAAAATATTTTTTTTTCTTCCGATATAGCTACCTGTAGTTGCACGGGTTTGCGTGGATTTACCCACTGCTTATCTACAGTTAGCAGCTTAGACACCAGAAGAGGATAATAAGAAAAATATATGCAAATTAAGCAACATAGCAATAGCGTAGCAGTTAGAGCCTTCGCACAAAGAGGAGGCATTCCTGGTTCAAGTCCCACTACTGCACGTTCCATTTTCTGTGGGAAATATTTATACAAAAATATTTCCTGACCTTTTTTTATGTATAGGTTTTGTAAAAAGCATTGAAATGTTAAATGTAGTAGTGAACGAATTATATATATATATATATATATATAAAGGTGAAATTTTCATGCATTCTGAGCCATGAGTACCCTATTTTAAGCAATATAAAGCACTGCTAAGCACATTTTACTAGTACAATTGCGTGAAGCTGTGCACCACACTAAGCAGTGCAACGTCTTTGTGCATAGCTGCACACTGCACTAACCAGCTCAACATCGGGCAATGTCGGGCAACGTCAAGCAACATTGAGCAATGTTGAGCAACGTTGGGCAAAGTCGGGCAAAGTTGGGCAAAGATGAGCAAAGTTGGTTAAACACGCTCACACCTGATTTACTGTTCCTTAACCAGTCAGGTCTGCCCAACAGGAAAATAAAAAGCAGTGACAGGGCTCGAACTCAGGATACTGTGCACTATAGTCACAGTACTGAACCAGTAAGCCATGACAGCATTTCACAAACATGCACTTTCAACAGACACGTATCTATCAAAGGAAATTTAAACATTGCCAACATCAGCTAAGCAGGTGTGCCCTCAGCTGAGCTTTTCCAAAACTGGCCAATCACAAATAAGTGCGGGAAATGAGGCATATTTGAGATCCACAGGCGGGAATACTTGCTATATCTGGTTGAAGCTTCTTTCTGCAGTCAGCATGGCTGGTGCTGGTGAAGGCACTCGATTTAGAGTGCAATGCTGTGGCATCCAGGAGTCCAAAATTATGGTTTGGCTCCTCGTCCACAATCATGAGGAAAGACCCTAGCAGGGCCAGTACCAGGGTACGCAATATAAAACAGAGGCCTGGAACAGTCCTGCCTGTGATCTCATCAGTGCCACTATTGTTCCTCAGACTGGTGAGCAGGTCAAGCACCATTATTCTGACCTGAAGTAGCATAGGGGGGATGAACTGGACTGGTGGATCCAGGAATCCCATAAATGCCTAATGCCCCAGTACTGAGTAAGTAGCCAATGTATTAAGTAGTTAAGAATTGCTATGCTTGTCTATACTATGGATAGGTATGTCTCAATATCACTGTATTTACATCACAACTGCAGGTGACCGGGCTATGAACCTGCAAGCCCATGAAGATAAGCTGCAAAGGCTGCGTCATGAGGCAGGTTAGAAATTATTCTGCATGTACTGTTACATAAAATAAATGAGAGAGCCTTCAGAAAGTCTTTTAACCCAAAAAATAAATGTGCAATAAGTCTTTAATAAATGTATGATTCATGGAGTGCATCTGTGTCATTTCCTTTAATATGTTGTTGTACTGTTGCATTCCACAAATAGTAGTGTTGTATTAAGCAGTGTCAACCCACACTTGAGTAGGCCCATATAACATGGATGAAGGGAGTGCCAGTAGCTTGTATGCATATGTACAGCCCTCAACTGTTGGTTCACGGCCAGCATGTACAGGTTAATCTGGCACATGAGTAGCTTGGTATTGTGTACCCCAGAAATGTCAGTGTGCTGCCAGAAATGAAGGGAGCTTTTAACATATAACTTATACTTTCACCTGACCATATCTAGATAATTATATGAAAGTAGAGCTGTCAGTGTACCATCTTAGCAGTAGTGAGTGTGAGCAACTCTCAAAATAAGTTGCAGTAACATCTGCATCTTGGACAGTTTGTATGTAAGATACAGCTCATGTATATAATGATCTAGTAAAATACAATTGCACAATATAAGGACATTGGGTAGTGTAATAAATCATGTAAGGGACATATAACTGCAGTTAATTGGAATGTAATGAAAACTGGAAGGATATATAAGTTGTTAATTGAGCTATTTTTTCCACCCTACTGTATGTGCATAAAAAATGCAATTCCACACCTCAATCGGTATGTCTAATCTCAAAACATTTGTTGGGACATATGTCCTATTGGTTTATAAATATTTCCATTTATTTCTATGCTTGTGCCCTGTTCAAATACCACAATATTGGTGGCCTGTTGCCATCAATTAAACCGGCATGCTGTTGTAATGTCCACTATTGTTCTATATATGCATGCGTCATGCCTGCTTTTCAACTGTTGAAAATTGGGTGTGTTGGGTTAATGGGAATACTTTTGCATGTTGTTATAACTAATTGACAATGCTGTTGACTGTTACTAACCCATATCTTTATTAAGCTTTCCATAACATAGTTTGTATGGGAAGGCTGGTCCCAGCGGTCCCACCTGTCCCACCTCAGCTGGCCATGGCACCTGGCACCAGCAGATCTGGTGCCCAGCCTGGGACCTCCTTCTCCATTGGCCCTGTGCCACCTTCGGGTGGAAGCGCTGCGGAGGATGGGGCTCAGCCCCCCTGTGCAAGCATGGGCGGAGAGGCACCTATCACCCTTCGTAGGGTCTGGGCTGTGGTGATAGAGAGATTGAATGTTCTGTTGCAGTACCTCTATGCCAGCTTGAGGCCCGAGTGGCTCAAGTCACGGGTCAGCCTGCCCCTCCTACACAGCCCCCAGCTCAGTCACCTTCTGGGCTGTGAAGGTGCAGTGGTAACTGCCCATGGGTGGGGACCTCAGTCCCACTGTTTCCATCTGGGGGCTCATGGGCTTGCGATTTCCAAACATCCCTCCCCGTCAAAGGTGTTACCACATGTGTCATATACTGTCCCTGTATGCATCTTGTTTGTCTTGTCTGTTTACCTCCCCAACCTACCTCACCAAATATGCCTATTTCCCCTACCCCACATTTCACTCTCACCTGAAAAAAAAGGGCAATCTGCTCCCAAAAACAAAAATTACACCCCATACATAGCTGCCCATTTTGCACATATGTCCACTGGACACATGAAATGTTATTTAATTGGCATTACAACATACTTTATTGCCTCACCCCTCTCTCAGGGGTTGAATGGTTTATATCTACCTCCAGAATTATTGCATATGCACAGCTGTTGCTGTTGAAGAAATGGGCAGCTATGGATTTTCCCTACACCTGTCTTGCACATCCCGAGCTATTTTCCATACGGTCTTTCCCTCTTTGTGCCCCTTTTTTGCCACTTTCCTATCTTCCCATTTTTCTTTTCTTTCAAAGAAATTAGCAGGGGGTGAGTAGGAGTAAGCACTATTAAGCAGTAGTTAGCGGGTTTGCATGAGTTTGCCCTTGTTTGTGCTTGGCTGAGTAATGTGCAGCATTGCGCAAACCCATGCAAACCCGCTTACAACTGCTTAAAAGTGCCATAGTCACTCTGTATGTGAGGGCCCTGGACCTTGCACACATTACACAAAATGAAAGACCACTAAGCCATGGTAGATATACATCAAGTTGGTGCTTAAATAATTATATCATGCATCAGAATGAGTGATTGTAAAGGAAAATTAGGAATACCATACCACACAACTTGTTCTGTGGATGTTGACTAACAGTTGTTGTGGGATTACATTACATGACTGTGATAAGAGAAGCAGCTATTCTAGCAAGAAATAATGTTACACCATCACCTTACAACCCCACACAGTATCACAGCAGGACAAACACTGGCATATCTGTTTAGGGCAGAGGCCATACCTCTAAACTGTCCCTAATTTTCAGGGATGTCCCTGATTTTGACCCAAATTTTAGCTCTGTCCATCTGAAACCCTCCTAAAACTAGTGACTTTGGGCAGAAAGGTGGTGAATTACACTTAATGAATAATGACAATAATTAAGAGTTAGGCACTTCTTTTACTTCAGAAAAGGTGTATTAATTCATATGCTCTGATTCTCTCAGTGTTTCAACTTAATGGCACTAATATTTTAAAGGTGTCCCTGATTGTCCCTGAGTTTTTCTTGACTTTTCCCTGATTCTGATCAAATATGTACCTGATTAGTTGAGAGGTCTGGCAGAGGCAGAAACACAGAGGCATATTAGCCGTTCTGCTGTTACACACTGTGCAAATAGCTTTGGGAGGAGTTTTGGAAACATAGCCTTATGTAGGAATAAAACACTGAAATACAAATGGATGTAGCCATGTATTGGTAGCAACCAACTGTAAGAATGCCATTGCTTTATTGCTGAAAAGACCTGTGTGGTGCACAGACAAAAAAGAACAGGCTATTCCCTGGCTATCATATGGATAGCTCCACAGTTGGGAGTTACACAGACAGACTACATGCCTTGATAAACTAACATGTACACAGCAACCCTGTAAGTCCAGCAGGATAAAATCCACACAATACTACTTATACTCTCTGTACTTCTGCAACCCTACCCAAATGTAGAATATACCTGTGTGTGCAGGGTCTGCCAAGTATGCAGGTAGGCATACTCACTGTACTGAAATCTGTACAGTTTTTCTGAGCAGCTTGTGCTAATGTAAACACTAAAAAAGGACAAACTGTTTAGAATTGTGTAAATGAATATTCACAATATAGCAGTTGACAAACAATTCTATAACTAGCTTTGTATGGCAGTTAATTGTAACAGCTGAAAAGAAAGTACATCTTTCCATATATGTTGGGGTAGTATTTTGATGGGTGAGTACATTTCTATACTGACAAGTGGGTACTGGAAGCAGCGACATTAGGTCTGAGAACAAAATGTAAATCTCTGGCTACACCCCTGGCTTCTGATATAAGAACTATACCAACCTTCTGTCTTAAATATTGATGCCCATACCAACGAAGGGTGATCTCTATCTGGGAAAGCTGAAAGGGCCATGCCTACATGAGTCAGCAATTTATAGTATTGGGTTGCTATGACAATGATTACTTCAATTACTACACAGCATGCTGCATGCAATTAGCAAATGGTGTGCACTAACTGGTTCAGAGGCCATCGCATGCTCATGTGCAATTCCTACAAAATACGCTGCAAACACTGCCAACAAACTCAGTCACTCTATTGCAGAGACTGACAGAGAGAGAGTCAGAGAGAGAGAGAGAGAGAGAGAAAAGGAAAAAGAAATATTATCAAATTATACAAAGGAAAGGTATGTGACACATATGTATTTACTGGCATGTAGTAGATGTTATTCAAGAATAGTCTACATAATGTGAAACATTACGGGCACCTCCAAGCACAGATCCAATGATTCAGAGTAGCTTCTAAAGTGCAACTAGTCACCCAGGCCTTAACAGCACATCCACAGTATTACAGAAGAACACTGTGAACGGGCACCTCCAAAAACAGCTCCGGTGATTCAGAGCAGCTTCTAAAGTGCAACTAGTCTCCCAGGCCTGCTTAAAAGCACGTCCACAGTATTACAGAAGTACACTGTGAATGGGCACCTCCAAGCACAGCTCCGGTGATTCAGAGTAGCTTCTAAAGTGCAGCACGTCTCCCAGTCCTGCTTAACAGCACATCCACAGTATTACAGAAGTATACTGTGAACGGGCACCAACAAGCACAGCTCCGGTGATTCAGAGCAGCTTCTAAAGTGCAACTAGTGTATGTCTCTACTCCTTTTGGATATACTTATTTGTCAGCCCTAATTGGGGAGCTCGCTGCTAGGACCCCTCAGTCTCTTGCCATCCTTCTTTTTTTCTACCCCCTCCTTCACCTGATAGGTCTTTCTCTGTTAATTCCTTGTAAGCATCCCCCTCCTCTTTGACCTACTCTCTCTGTTTTATCCACCTTCCTCAATACCATTACCTTACTTTTAATATCTCTTCACTCCCAAGATATAGCAGCCATTCCTCTCACCTGCATTTTGTATCTTTTGAGATAGTTTATTTTGCTAGTGTCTCTAGGGGCAGTCCATTCCAAGGGTGGGTGCTACCCACTCCGTTCACCCTCCACTTCGGTCAGGGCTCACTCCACTCCCCTACCCTACCCCCATTCCCACACACCCCTAGTTCAATATGACTTATAGTTGCTAGCCACTCCCAATTTAACTTACACACCCACTCAATCATTCACTTCACACCTTCAATCCACACTCAATTATAATACACCACACCCTTGTTGCTAAATCCTTTGGTAGATTCTCTACCATCTAGCTTTACAGCCCCTACTCTCATTCACCTTTCCCTACTACAACAGGTAGCACAATAAAGAGGACAGGAAATAAATAAAATGCCTTTCCCTCACCTACACTTAGCATATTACACAATGACTATTTTTGTTCTCCTCCTTTTTTCTATTCTCACATCCTATCACACACAACTTCATCTCACCAAACCAACCCAATGGCAAATAGATACGATAACCAACTCACTAAAACCAATTAATTCCCCAACATCTCTATGTGACCTATGACCAACCCACCACCATCCCTTACATAACTAATAAACCACCAAGCAAAATAAACCCCTACTTATCCAAAAAACAAGTGAAAATACTATAGAAACTACTTAAATTCTACTTATATCTAACTCAAAAACTAACTTGATGTGGAGACATACACCCTAACCCAGGACCCAACTCTTCAATCCATACAAATCTAAACCAAACTAACCCTCTTTATAGTAGGGTGACCTCCTCTTTACTTCTCTTAAACATTAATATAAGAAGTATACTTAATACAGTTCAGGAACTCCATGCCCTATTCACTTTATATAAGCCAGACTTAGCCATGCTAACTGAATCTTGGCTGAGACCAGAACACCATGATAATGAGATTACTCCATTACTCCCCCTGGCTATAATATTATGTGGAAAGATAGGATAGGGAAAAAAGGAGAAGGCATAGTCATACTGTACAAAAATATTTTACAGTGGAACAGATTAGCTACAAATCCCAGAAAGTAAATGATATAGAACTCATTCTTGCTAAATTAAAATTACACCCTACCAAACATATAGTCATAGCAGGTGCCTACATCCCACCAGGAAATAACATTGCCACTATGGAAAACCTGCTACACTGGATGTCTATCTCACATCCACAAGAGACCATACTCTTAGGAGACTTTAACATTGACTGGTCTGACTGTACCAGATTTAATCACTCTGCACATATTAATCTTCATGGTTTCACCCAAATCATAGAAAACCCCACAAGAGTCGATAAGAAATCCAAACATCAATCCATCTTAGATTGGATACTTCTGTCTAACCCCACCTTAGCACACCAGTCAGGCTGCCTACCAGACAGTTTGAGCAATCACCAAACAACGTAACTTATTAGACATAAATCCCACCATAGTAAACAACCCATCTTTGGAACTGTCTATAATAAAACAAACTTCCAAGCCAAGGACCTAAACAATGAACTAAAATACTGTAAATGAACTCCCCTAAAACACCTACCCCGAGATGAAGCAGTAGATTACATTAATGCAACTTTTCTCTCAATCCTAAACCATCACACACCAGCCCAAACCATCAGAGTTAAGACAAACTGTGCTCCTTGGTTAACAAAAGAAACTAAAACCATAATGAAGGTCAGAGACAGAGCCTGGGCTCAATATCATAAACGTTTTTACCTCAAAACAAAACTACTCAGCACTATGAAACATGTCCAAACAACTTAGACGACTCAATAAAATCAATTACTACAAAACCTTACAAGAGAAAAATGCTCATAACCCCCAGAAATTCTGGGCCTCAATAAGAAAACTACTGCATCCAGGTAAAACCAGCATCCCCACACCCATGCTTCCAACCAACAAAGAGGACACCCCTACACAATTCAACAAATTCTTTACAGAAAGAGTCCTATCTCTGTCTAACACCCTAAATAACACCACCAGCCCTACTCCATCTCCAACCCCAACTAACCCACCCACTCACCAGACTCCCTCTAACTTTTCCTTAACTCCAGCTCCTACCAAACTTATTACTAAACTCCTCAAGAAGCTAAAACCTACCACATTAGCTGCTGACAAACTTCCTGCTGATTTCCTCTAACAGCCGAAACTGTATCCTACCCTGTGTCTATCCTCATAAATAGATCCATAGCAGAATGCAAAATGCCTTACCTGTGGAAAATATCTCATATCATTCCACTCCACAAAGGTGGAAACTCCCATGAGCTCACCAACTACCGCCCAATTGCAATTTTATCTCCTTTATCAAAAATACTAGAAAAAGTAGTGCATACACAACTAATGCAATACCTCCTAAAAATAACCTTATATCTACATCTCAACATTTCTTCTGACCCTCCCATAGTACCACCACTGCTCTACTCTCATATACCAACATAGTCAATACCCATAGAAACAATAGACTTTTTGTTTCCTCTATATTCTTAGACTTATCTAAAGCCTTTGATATGGTCAACCACACCCTGCTTCTCAAAGCTCTATCTACCCTTAACATTAACTCCCTCACAATATCATGGTTCAACAGCTATTTATCAGGCCGCCAACAAGCAGTTCTTTGGCAGGACCAGCTATCCTCTCTTCTACCAGTATCCATAGGTGTCCCTCAAGGCTCCATACTTGGTCCTTTACTGTTTTCCACATTTACAAATCAGATAGCTGCCACATCCCCCTCTGCCTCTATAATACAATATGCAAACTACACTACTATCATATGTGCCGCTCCAAACTTAAACAAGCTTCAAACAATAACACAGCATAACTTTACTCTGGCTGAATCATGGTTTTTTGGCATTAAACTTATACTCAATCCCCCCAAAAAAACTACTTTTCTTCAGTCCTGGTAGAGCTCCTGCACTAAACAATGATTTCACCATAAACTCCAAGGATAACACCTCTATCACCCCAACAACTAACACAAAACTCCTAGGAGTAGTAATTGATAGTAACCTAAAGTTTGACATTCACATAGCCCAAACAATCAAAAATGTGAACAAAAAGCTTGGTCTCCTGTATCGGAACAAGCAATTCATGACCAACTATACCAAAACCACTATTGCTAGAACACACCTATTATCCTCCCTACTGTATGCCTCCCCTATCCTGACTAATCTTCGCCAAGATGAACTAAACAGAATGGCATCCTGCTATTACAAGATTACCAAGTTTGTTACAGGTGCCTCTAGTAGATCCCATCACTGCCTTTCCCTCAAACACCTTAGCTGGCTTGAGCTACCCCAACTACTTCTTACTACTCATCTCTCTACAGCTCACAGACCATTCTACCTCTCTGACAAAACTCCAGCTCTACAGGATCTAATACAGCCCTACACCCTCCCAAACCTTAAGGTCAACAGACCAAAATCTCATAAAGGTCATCAAACATAACAATGAAGCAGGTAAAAATCTCTTTGGCTGTACTATAGCAAAAATCTGGAATTCACTCCCAATTCATTTAACCTCTACAAGCTCTGCTCCACTTTTTAATAAATTACTCAAAACCCACTATACTAACAACTGGCTATGCACATGCGACTCTCCAGGCTAAGCCACTATATTGCAGAGTTACAAGGTTTCCACCAATGATCACCCGCAAGTTTCTATCCTCAGAATACCTATGCTTACTAGAAACCTATAACCTCTGAATACTTATTCTTAAAAAACAATACTTCAGTACATGGTTTGGATCTAAATGACTGTGAAGAAATGCTGAATGGTTTATTTGGATGCTATTGCTTGTTTATGCTCTATACCTAAATGTTAACTATGCCTTCTAAATGTTTAAATGTATTGTAGCATTGTATTAACTGGAGCTTTTCTCCCCGGGCCTCTGCTGAAAATACACCTGTGTCCAGTCAGACTTTCCTGGTCATCAAATGTAAAATAAAATAAATAAACATTCATATGTGGCAGCAGTACTTCTTTCTGCACAGATGTTCTGCTTAACTACTGCTATGGACAATACTGTGTGTACCTGTGGGCAGTGGGACATACCTGTGAAATGTGTAGCTCAGCATTAAATGTCAACGATCTGATCCATGTTATCTGTGTTCTGTACAATAATGTGGCCAATGGCTGTTGGGGGGATTAGCGCATTATATAAACATGGGTGTGACAGAACAACACATGCATGATAGTCATATTAAAGTGTATTTTAGCACTGGAAACTGCTGTAGCAGTCTAGTATGCTTATCTAACATCTGTTGCCATTAATACCCCCCTAATGTTAGTCTGTGTTCATATGTGACACCTGTTTGTGTTGCAGCAAGGCCCAACAGTTCAGCTGTGAGGTCCAGTGACTTACAACAGTGTGGACCATCTATGTGTATGCCACAAACATACAGAGAAATATATATATATGTCATATATATTCACATCTGTATATGTGCATAGAGCAGGGGTCATATTGCAGCTGTTTGTGAAGGTGGGAGATATATATGTTGGTGAAGGTTAGTATGCGCATATTTGTATGTAGGTTTTAGTGTGTGATAAACAAGACAGCATACAGTGCTGGTATATGACATGTGGTGGTCAAACACTGTGAGTGGTTCATTCAGTTTGGAATATTGAAGCCGGTAAGGCCTGTTAAAGCTACCTGGGCTGTGAACAACTTCAATGCATTTATCCCAAGACTGTGTAATGTTATTACATTACTGTACACCTTACATCCTTTGTATAATTGATATTCTCACTATGAAAGGTGAAATGTATAAATATATATATATATATATATATATATATATATATATATATATATATATATATATATTTATGTATATGTAGACAAATGGATGTGTATATGTATATATACATATATATATATATATATATATATATATATATATATATATATATATATATATAAACATATATATATATATATATATATTATCTATTAGAGTAAAGACCAAATCGGCCCCATGGCTGACCACCAACACAAAACAACTCATGCTTGCTAGAAACAAAGCATGGAAAACTTGGAGATGTAATAAACTAAACCCTGACTTAGTTAAATTCCGCCAGCTTCGTAATTTAGCAAAAAAATCAATAATCTCTGACAAGAAAAACTTCTACTGTAACCTCCAGGAAACTCATATTAACAACCCGAAACAGTTCTGGTCATCAGTAAATAGACTTCTTTCCCCAGGAACTGCTAAAACTCCTTCCCCTCTAAATGCTGATCCAGAAACCCCTCTCCAGACTGCCAATGCTTTCAACTCTTTTTTCTCTGAAACTATTCAAACCCTAGCCAAACAAATGAACACTAACAACTCAAATACCACCTATCAGAACTACCTCCTCCCTCAATTTTGCTCTAAAACCTATATCTACCTCTTTCATCTTTAAACTTATTCACAAACTGAAACCCTGCACCCCTTCTGCTGACAAGCTCCCTTCTCTTTTCCTTCAGAAAGCTGCTAAAGAAATTGCTTATCCTATTTCCTTACTCATAAACAGAACTATCCAAGAAGGAACTATCCCTGATATATGGAAAGTCTCCTATATTATACCACTTCATAAAGGTGGAAACTCCTTGACCTTTCCAACTTTAGACCAATTGCCCTTCTTTCACCCCTTGCAAAAATAATGGAAAAATGTATTCACCAGCAACTGGTACACCACCTCTCCCTCCATAACATAATAGCAAACTGCCAGCATGGTTTTAGACCCCATCATAGTACCACCACTGCCCTTCTCTCCTTTGTAGATACTATCAACAAAAATCGAAACAACCATTCTCTCTCCTCCGCTCTTTTCATTGATCTCTAAAGCTTTCGACATGGTTAACCACTCTCTTAATCAATATTCTCGAATCTCTTCCTTGTGACAAACTAGCCACAAATTGGTTTAAATCTTACCTTAACAACAGACAACAAGCAGTAATTTGGGAAAACCATATCTCATCTCTCTTGCCTATTTCCATCGGAGTTCCCCAGGGCTCCATTCTAGGTCCACTTCTGTTCTCCCTCTTTATAAACAATCTTCAGACTGCTATACCACAAGCTACCTGCATACAATGCAGATGATTCTACCCTTATCTGCTCCGCACCTTCTCCTACTGAACTGACCTCCTTAACACAAAATACCTTTAACAAAGTAGAAACTTGGTTTTCTAAACGGTTTCTCCTACTAAATGCAAAAAAAACTAAACTCCTCCTCTTCTCCCCCACCTCTCGTCCCCTTTTAAACTTTACCATTTCTTCTAATAATGGCACTATCATCTCACCTGATCCAACTACTAAACTTCTTGGAATAACCATTGACAATCATCTTTCCTTCGATCAGCACATAAACAACACCATCAAGGTTGTTAACAAAAAAATTGGATCCCTATATCGTATCAAACCTTTTCTAACACCAGCAACAAGAACCAAATGTGCTCAAACCCATCTCCTATCTACTCTCCTATATGCTTCTCCCATTTATACCAACCTCAAGAAAAACAATCTTAATAAACTTGAAACTTGCTATAATAACATAGCACGCTTCGCCACTAGTAACCCCTTTAGGACCCACCACTGTATAAATCTAAAGCAACTTGGCTGGCTCGAATTTCAAAACTACCTAAAATTCCTCAACTCACTATAGCCCACAACATATTACACCTACCTGACAACACCCCTATACTCTCTCAACTCCTAATCCCGTATAATAATCTGAACTCGCTTCGCTCCTCTAGTAAACTTATGACTAAATCAATAAAGGCAAACAACACAGCAGGTTGCTCTCTTTTCACTAACACTATAGGTAAAAGCTGGAATCTCTTACCTTGTGACATAACTTTGACTACATCCCTGCCTCAATTCAAACAGAAAATTAAACTGTACTACCTAAATCATTGGCTTTGTTCCTGCAGTACACCAGGCTAACCTTTTCTTTCTCATACTATATCTCTCCTTCACTCTTCCCATTAGTATCTTCTTATTTCTTCTTCTTTTACAGTACTAATCGACCTAGGTACATCCTATGTAAAATTGCTAATATGGCATTAACTGCTCATCGAAATGTGCTTCTCCTTGAATCTATATTGCATTCTGTGTGCTGTTATGATTTTCTAATTTGTTACTTATAAACGTTTGTGATTTTTGTAATGTACTTAGTATTTAGTGGAGCTTTTCTCCTCGGGCCTCTGCTGAAAATGGACATGTATCCAGCCAGACTAGCCCGGTCAACAAATGTAAAATAAAATGTAAAATAAAAATAAATAAATATACATATATATATTTATATATACTCATACACACCTACATCTACTTGTTGCAATAGATTCTCTGTACTAATGACTGACTGTGATGGTCAATATGTATTTGTGGGATACCTTACTGGGAAACTGTTTATGTTATGGTATTCTGGGTCTTTGCTTTGATCCTAACAAAAGCTGTGTATTCTGTTGCTAGGCAGAACAAGTGCTATTGCATACAGTGTGATTAAGTCCCTTGGTTTTAACTAGGGTGTGTCATTGGAGGCTAAAGCACTACATCTATTATTATTGATTGGTACCGATGTTGAATGCAAATCATGTGTGTACTGTAGTACTAATTGAAGTTCTTGGCCTGTACAGCAAAGTATGGTGTATGTCCACATTGCTTGCATCCACTGTTTTGTGTGGTCCCTCTATTCATCACAGATTACATTTCTCAAGATTAAGGTTGTGTAAGTACTGACACACAGTACTGTATAGTACACGCTGAAGGCTTATCTGGGTTGTCATACCTTTGTGTCCTGTAATTATGTCTGACATGTGTGTGGGTATGTCTGTAACATGTCCTTTGACATATGTGTGGTAATACATATAACTGTGTATCTAGCAACATTCACAGTGTACTACAGCAGTATGTGACCTATATTCCCAATTGTGCATGTATTTTGGCCACAGGTTTGGCATTAACAAGTTGTATGGTATAATGTTAATACATTTACCGGACCTTACACTGATTGTGATGGATGATCTATTTCTTTACACATCAGCTTGATGTATATCTGCTGTGGCTAGGTGGTGCATCGTGTTGTATACAGTGTTCCAGGTACTCTTGTATAGTCTTATATAGTGATTTTATTTTGTTGCTGTGCAGAACATGACTCATTGGATAGAGAGTGAGCAAGGCACTTTCAAGCAGTTGTGGGGTGAGCAGTGATAATTGGCAGTTACAGTGTTTCACTCTCGGTTAGCTTATAGGTTGTTAATCTTCCATAAGCTGTGCTTACCCTTCTGAAAACCTACTTGCAAATGCTGAAATGTGCCTTATTCCGTCTGTAGCTCCTGACCTTTGTTTTGGCTAGTAACAAAATAAAAAGCATTTACTATGAACAAACCTACAACCATTCACATCACAGTATACATGATTTGCCACTAAGCCATCTCAGATATACATATCATTTATGTATTCACAAACATAACATCCAGTGCAATCATACAACACTACAGAAAATGTACTCCAACATGTAGATGTATGTGTGTGAGTAATTATTGTAATCTGTGCTCAGGTACAACATATCGTATTATGTATGTATATATATATATATATATATATATATAAATGTATATATATATATATATATATATATATATATATATATATATATATAAAAATGTATATATATATATATATATATATATATATATATATATATATATATATATATATAAAATGTATATATATATATATATATATATAGCAGTTCAGTGATATCTGTACTGTATAATTTTCAATGTGCTATATGATTTGTTCAGACATATTTTTGTATTTATTTCTTCCAGGGATCATGGCCACCACAGGAACTCAAGTTACAGTAGGGCTGAAGATGATATCATCACTAGCATCATGATTCAGCACTACCGTATGCTATTTTTAAAAACCAGCCAGGACCAACAGGAGCGTACTGCAATGTTGCAAGATCTTGTCCACTGGGTCAGTGAGGTAGGCCTGCATAACCGCACATATGAGCAGGTACAGCACCACTGCAGTAATCTTCTCCGACATGTCCGTCAGCGTGCCGTAGATGTGCGTATGGAACAGCTTGCAACAGGGGGTGGTGTTAATATCCATCCCCCCCTCACCAAAGTGGAGGAGCTGCTCATGAGCCTGGTGGAACCTGCCCAACAATAACAGCCAGCAGACATATACCATGATGGAGGTTGGAGCCACTCAGTAAGCACACATGGAGCATGCAAGTAACATGGCATATCTGTAGACTACTGTTATCTTTATTGGTATACCATGCATATGTGAGATGTAGAGTGTGTCGTTCAAAGATGTGGAGCCTGTTGTTGTTCAATACTGATCATTTAGGTTCATAGGTTCATAGGTTCATACTAGGCTATCTGCCCTAGGGCATTTATAAGCCTAGCCAGAGTGTGTTTGGCTTTCGCCACCCATTTTAAATTAATTTTGCTATGCCTTTTTTTTTGAGGTTAGTATACTGTGCCTCTGTCTAACAGTGACACAGAAGTGATAGCCGGGGTAAACCTACGATCTCCCATCCACTCATCAAGATTCCTCTTGAAGAGAGTCAATGTGGGACTCTGCCTAACCTGGACTTGGATTTTATTCCAGAGTGAAGGGAGCCTCTGGGTTATGAATCTGTCCCTCCAGCATGTCCAATTTATTTCAGTGCTGAGGTTCAAGTCTCTCAAGCGCGTAGCTCGATGGGATTTGGATTTTCTGAGGTGCAGCATGTCCATTAATTCCGGGTTGGACATGGCTTTATACGTCAGGCACAGATCGCCTCTGAGCAGGTGGTATGCCACTGAGTAGAGCTGGAGTTTCTTTAACCGGGCAGCATATGGCATCTGTTTGAGCCCTTTGACCTCTTGGTGAGGTACTTTTGGGGTCTTTCCAGTTGCTGCAGGTGTCTGGTAAGGTACATCCCAAAAGGGGCATTGTACTCAATTATGGGCCTGATGAGGGATGAGTAAAGAGGTACGATGACTTCCCCTGATCTAGATGTGAATCCCTTCATGATTAGGTGGGCTATATAAAATGTTTTTCTAACCACTTTGGCCACGTGGTTGTCAAATGAGAGATTGCTATCAACTTGGGTCCCCAGGTCCCTAATGACTTCATCTGTACTTAATGGATTACCACCTATGTGGTAATTTGTGGGCACTTTGTTTTTGCCAAAGGGGATGACTATACACTTTTTGGCGTTTAGCTTGAGGCCATGGCTCTGGTACCAGTTGTCTGTTTCTATGAGGCCCTTTTGGAGGATGCTTGTGTCGGCTGGAGAGTTGATTATGGTGCCCAGTTTGCAGTCATCTGCGAACTTGGTCAGCCACAGTCCTTCCGTGTTGGCCTGTACTGCCGAGAAATATATATGGAACAAGAGAGGTCCCAGGACTGAGCCTTGTGGGAAGCCACTTGTAACTGGTTTGGAGTCTTACATGGCTCCAGCAATTCTAACCATGTGGGTTCTGTCCTTGAGCCAGTTTGCAACCCATCTAGTGACATAGGGGTCTATATTTAAGCTGGTGAGCTTATCTATAATGCCCGAGTGGGGTATTGTATCAAAGGCTTTTGCGAGGTCCAGGTAGGCTGTGTGGACCACCTTCCCCTCGTCAATGGCCTTGGTGACTGTTTCAAAGAAATCAACCAGGTTTAAGAGGCAGGATCTGCCCTTAACAAAGCCAAACTGGGTAGGATCCAGTGTCTGTAGGTCCCCAATATCTTTATTTATGAGGTCCATGATGATCCTTTCCATAGCTTTGCAGACCGAGCTAGTCAGGCTTATGGGGCGATAGTTTCCAGGATCCGTTGAGGCACCACCTTTGTGGAGAGGGACCACTGTTGCTGTACGCCACTCTTTGGGTACATATCCTGTACTAAGGCTAAGATTGAACAGTAGTTTTATGTTTGGGTTTAGCTCTTCTTGGAGTTCATGTAGGGCTAGACCGAACACCATCTGGTCCCATTGATGCTGTGTTTTTGCTTTGGAGGCGGCTCTTACCTGAGCATCTGAGATGTCAGGGGCAGCACTCTGTTGGGATAGATATTTGTCCTTTTGGGGGGGGGGGGAGAAATTTGCACTGAACCTGTCAGCTAGGATGTTGGCAATGTCTGTGGGCTCGGTGTATTTTTGTCATTTTGGACTAATTCTGAGCATATCTGGGAATTCCCACCCAGGTTCCTAACATAACTAAAGAAAGCCTTGTGATTATCCTTAGTGTCCTGTGCAATTTTTCTCTCAAGCTGGTCTTAGATGATTTTATGAGTGCCCGTAGTTTTTTGCTAATACTGATCAGAGATGCCTTCCCTTTTTGGGATTTTGCTCTATCATGTAGTAGCGTCCTCCTTCTATTGTATAGTTTGTTTATGGCTGGGGTCCACCAGACAGGACGTCTGCCTTTGGAGGATTGGGTCTTGGTTTTATTTGGGATTGCATGATCCATGCATTCCTGAAGGTGTTCATAGAATGCGTTTATAAAGGATTCTGCGGTCTGAGCTGTATTTTCCACAGGCCCGGGGGCTTTGAAGGATTTCGCCTCGGTTTTGAGGCATGTAAAATTTGCTTTAGAGAAGTTTTTACTGTGGTTTTCTGGGCAGGGGGTGGGGTCGGATGTGAATATCCAGTGAGATTAGTTTATGGTCTGATCTTACCAGTGAGGGATACACTTCTGGTCTGGAGCATAGTGTCCCCATGTTGGTGATGATCAGGTCCAGTATGTTTTCCCCTCTTGTGGGAGTGGTAACAAGTTGTTCCATAGCTTTTGAGTTTATAAATTCTAGGAACCTTTGGGCTAGGGTGTTGGAGCTTGAGTAATGCTCCCAGTCTATGTTTGGGTAGTTGAAGTCGCCCAATATAATGGTGTTTGGAGAGACCTTCATATTTTCCAGTATTCTCAGGAAGGCCAAGTGGGGTTCCTGTGTTTGGGAGGGTGGTCTGTAGCAGGCTATAAACTGGAAGGCAGTTTTACCCACAGTTAGGTGCACATGGATAGTCTCTGATGCTTCGTGCTGTGCCACCAACCTGGAGGTGTGGGTATCTTTGACGAATATTGATACTCCCCCTCCTTTTGTGGTTCGGTCCAAGTAGTGCTGGGGTGCTCTCGGGAGCCTTGAACCAGGTTTCTGTTACTGCACAGATATCGATGTTCTCCATGCTAAGGAGAGTTTCGAGTGCGTGCATCTTGAGGTTTAGACTTCTGGCGTTGAGTAGCATTACTCTTAGTTTCTTATCCCTTGTGATACCTATGGAGGTGGGTTTGTCTTTTGAGCCTTGTCTAAAAAAGGCACTATGGGGGTAGCAAGAGCCTTTGCCAATATCCGAAAGCCCTGGGGTGACAGGTGCAAGCCGTCCCTAGTGAAGCATCGTGGCTTGTCCAGCATGTCATCCCAGGCTGACAGGCATTGGATCCCCTTTGAATGACACCAACACTTAAGCCAATTGTTGAAATTGATCATCTTGTCTTCATATTGTGGCATCATTCTTGGTGAGGGTAAGATGCTACTCAAGGTCAGGGTCATACCGGCCTGGGCTACATGCTCAGAGAGCTCCTCTATGTCTCTTTTCATGTAGTCCAGGGAGGTACATCTCAGGTCATTCACACCAGCATGGACAATGACTGAGTCATATTTGTACTTGCCTTGGAGTGACCTGAGTACTTGTGTTATGGCGGATCCTAGCGCCCGACAGGCAGCTCACCGTGACCTTCTCCTTGTTCAGCCTGGTGAGCGGGACGTCAGTGTGCCTGACGATAGAGTCACCTATTACAAGTGTATCAGGTGTGTTGTTTAGCCTTAAGGGCTGTGACTGTTCAGCACACTGGCTTTGTGAGCTATGTGTTGCATGTGTTTTGTTTTGGGGTAGTGGTTGCTTGGGTGTCTGCTTTGGAGGTCTCTGCTGCTTAGGCGGATTTTTACTTAAAGCCTCCGAGTATGTTTTTGTGTGTTTATGTGTTTGGTTTGTTGTCGTGGTAGGTCTATGTGAGACTGGAATTGTAGTGAGTGTGGTTTCCTTCTTCTCCTGACTGGTTACGCCAGTACTGAGTTGAGAGAGCTTAGCCTCCAGTTTGGCTATATGGTTGCATCTCTCACATGTGTTGGAATTTGTTGGGAGGAGGAGAGGGTTGTCTGTGTACATGAGGCAGTTGTAACATTGCCTCAAGATTCCCAGATTCACCAGCTGGACCGGAGAGGAGATTTACAACTGACCTTTGGACATGCTAGAATAGTACTGGGAATTCCTTTATAATTGAAAAAAGGGCCAATGGGGAACAAGGTACTCAAGGGGAGTTTGTGAGGGTGTAGTGCTTTTAATTTTTTAGAGCTGACTTATATAATTGCTTTAGTGAGCAAGTGCCAGGTAACTTAAATGCAATGTGTTACAGGTAACTTAAATGCAAAAATGACAAACAGTAACTTTCTTTCAAGTGAAACAAGGAAATAAGTACAGTAAGCAATGAAGATATCACTAGGGATTCACAGAAGTGCTAAAAGGCCGCGTTTTAGGTGGAATTAGTGTTTCAGGGAAATAAACAAACAACAAGCATACAAATAAAGCTAGATTCAGCAGGCCTGGATCTAGCCTATGCTACAGCAAACAAGGTGTACCAATTTCAGTAAGAAACAGTTAGAATATGCAGGCACTATAAGCCTTTAACCAGAAATTCCCTGCTCAGAAGGGCAGAGTCCAGCCTCTCCTCCCACAAGAGTGCAGACCGCAATCCTTCTTAACGTAAAATAACTGGCCTGAAGCCCAAGTGCTTAAACCAGAACTAATACACTTTTAGAATAACAGACACTGAGCTCTCAATCAGCAGTTCCTAACTTAGAAGGATGTAAGCTACCTGTCCTGCCACAACAGTGCAGGCCACAAACCTTCCTAATGTAAAACAACTGGTCTGAAGCCCAAGTGCTTAATCCAAAAGACTTAGAAATGATAGCTACACTTTAATCAAGTTACTACCAGCAGTAATAAATACAACTGAATACTTTAAAGAATGCCTGGATTTGTGCTCAAGTTATACAAACAAAGCTAGATTCAGCAGGCCTGAATCTAGTCTATGCTACAGCAAACGAGGTGTACCAATTTCAGTAAGAAGCAGTTCAAATATGCAGGCACTATAAGCTTTAACCAGAAATTCCCAGCTCAGAAGGACAGAGTCCAGCCTCTCCTCCCACAAGAGTGCAGAACACGAACCCTCTTAATGTAAAATAACTGGCCTCAAGCCCAAGTGCTTAATACACTTTTAGAATAACAGACACTGAGCCCTCAATCAGCAGTTCCCAACTTAGAAGGATGTAAGCTACCTGTTCTGCCACTACAGTGCAGACCACAAACCTTCCTAATGTAAAACTGGTCTGAAGCCTAGGTGCTTAAACTAAAAGGCTTACAATGAGTTACACCAAGCAGTAATAAATACAATTGAGTACTTTTAAGATGACGCAAAAGCAAAATAAAGTAAGAAAAAACACAAATACAGTAAAAGCAGATACATTTTTTTTTTTCTTGCAAAGAGAGAAAGGAGTTTTTTTTTGGAAAGAGAGAAAGGAGTAGCAGAAACTAAGCTGATTGGCCTTCTCAAATGCTCTCCCTGTACTGGGTAGCTGGGTAGAATGAGGTAATGACACTAGACTGGGAGGAGGGTCCCAGATCAAATTTACACTAGGGGCGGGCAACTGCAAATCCACCAACTATAAAAACACTATACCAACAGGGAGGGAGGGTGGGAAACAAACTGCAGAAATGTTACTCACAGCTGAAAAGCAGCAGTGAGCCTTTAAATGAAAGTTTTAAACAGCTAAAGGAGCCACTAGAAAAAAAGAGTTTATCTGCAAAAAGTTATCATAAACAAACAACCCAACAGATGCTTAATAAGAGTGGACAATTTCCAGTTAATACCTCACACACAGTGAAACAAGCTAGAAACAATACACAGTACACAAAGTGCTATAAACAACAAAGAAATAAAGAACAAAATAAACAAAAAACAGGATACTTAATGTTATATATTGTAGCTGCGAGTTTGCTGAGTGTCCTTCCTTCGATAAGCTCACTGTAAAATGGCTGAACACTCACAACTGAGCTTCTTAGGTAACAGAAAGTTGAAACCTGAGACAGCTTTTAAGAAAGAAATATCAAAAGAACCAATGAGGTGCTTAGTCTAAGCTGTAGTCCAGGAGACCTCAGTCAGCCAATGACCTCAAACAATTCTCTCTCACTGAAATGCCTGATGGCTTTGGCTAAAACAAGATGTCCCTGAATAATGTGCTCAGACACACAGCCTCCACAAACACTAGGCCCAAATACAAGCCTGAATATGGAAATGCTACAAATATCCCCACTACTTAGTACAAACTGCAGAAATGTTACTCACAGCTGAAAAGCAGCAGTGAGCCTTTAAATGAAAGTTTTAAACAGCTAAAGGAGCCACTAGAAAAAAGAGTTTAACTGCAACAAGTTATCATAAACAAACAACCCAACAGATGCTTAATAAGAGTGGACAATTTCCAGTTAATACCTCACACACAGTGAAACTAGCTAGAAAAAATACACAGTACACAAAGTGCTATAAACAACAAAGAAATAAAGAACAAAATAAACAAAAAACAGGATACTTAATGTTATATATTGTAGCTCCAAGTTTGCTGAGTGTCCTTCCTTCGATAAGCTCACTGTAAAATGGCTGAACACTCACAACTGAGCTTCTTAGGTAACAGAAAGTTGAAACCTGAGACAGGTTTTAAGAAAAAAATCTCAAAGGAACCAATGAGGTGCTTAGTCTAAGCTGTAGTCCAGGAGACCTCAGTCAGCCAATGACCTCAATCAATTCTCTCTCATTGAAATGCCTGATGGCTTTGGCTAAAACAAGGTGTCCCTGAATTATGTGCTCAGACACACAGCCTCCACAAACACTAGGCCCAAATACAAGCCTGAATATGAAAATGCTACAAATATCCCCACTACTTAGAACAAACTGCAGAAATATTACTCACAGCTGAAAAGCAGCAGTGAGCCTTTAAATGAAAGTTTTAAACAGCTAAAGGAGCCACTAGAAAAAAAGAGTTTAACTGCAACAAGTTATCATAAATAAATAAACAACCCAACAGATGCTTAATAAGAGTGGACAATTTCCAGTTAATACCTCACACACAGTGAAAATAGCTAGAAAAAATACACAGTACACAAAGTGCTATAAACTACAAAGAAATAAAGAACAAAATAAACAAAAAACAGGATACTTAATGGTATATATTGTAGCTCCTAGTTTGCTGAGTGTCCTTCCTTGGATAAGCTCACTGTAAAATGGCTGAACACTCACAACTGAGCTTCTTAGGTAACAGAAAGTTGAAACCTGAGACAGCTTTTAAGAAAGAAATCTCAAAAGAACCAATGAGGTGCTTAGTCTAAGCTGTAGTCCAGGAGACCTCAGTCATCCAATGACCTCAAACAATTCTCTCTCACTGAAATGCCTGATGGCTTTGGCTAAAACAAGATGTCCCTGAATTATGTGCTCTGACACACAGCCTCCACAAACACTAGGCCCAAATACAAGCCTGAATATGGAAATGCTACAAATATCCCCACTACTTAGAACAAACTGCAGAAATGTTACTCACAGCTGAAAAGCAGCAGTGAGCCTTTAAATGAAAGTTTTAAACAGCTAAAGGAGCCACTTGAAAAAAGAGTTTAACTGCAACAAGTTATCATAAACAAACAACCCAACAGATGCTTAATAAGAGTGGACAATTTCCAGTTAATACCTCACACACAGTGAAACTAGCTAGAAAAAATACACAGTACACACAGTGCTATAAACAACAAAGAAATAAAGAACAAAATAAACAAAAAACAGGATACTTAATGTTATATATTGTAGCTCCGAGTTTGCTGAGTGTCCTTCCTTCGATAAGCTCACAAGCTGCAGCCCTGTGAATGTAAACTGTTGTTGTACTGTAAGATTGCAAACACACAGTAGCAATGCCATAGTTGTGGCCACTGACAACCTGTCTCATCTCTATGTAGGTACCTCTGGGGTGACGTCAAGGCAGTGGACAGATGCTGGTGGGTGTGTTCTACATTTATTATTGGAAATAAAAAGTGCATGTCATTGTTAAGGTGTAAGAGCATGCACATCTCACTAATGTGATTAGCAGCCTCAAACACATGCAATACCCAGACCATCTCAAACAAATGTGGCTAGACTGTAGTGACCATTGGATAGGCACAGTTGATACTCAACATGCACATAACATACCCATCTATGTCATACACAGAGCATTTAACATGCTGCACATAAAGGATTCCCAAACCCTCTGTAATGACACACTCCAGTATCCAAAATCTCATCCACACATTACACAGAATATATCTGAGGGGTAGAGGCCTTCCCTGGGGCATTTAAACACTCTGCAACACACTACACATTCATGACAGGGAATGATCCTTATTGGCCTCCTTACAAAATCCCATAACAACTGGTTGTGAAATGGTGAATTTAGCCAAGGTTGTACAATTCCGGCACAGGATGATTTGTGCTGGTTTGTGAAACATTTGTAGCCATGAGTGACCAACTGATGCCTCATGATGATGGCTTATGGTACTATACCCCATCCAGTTATTGCAACTACAGTACTACACATAGCTGTCATTGCTACACACCATAATGATGCGTGTGTGCACACATATACACCTCTAAACAGTATGCATAACAATCAACATTTGCACAACTGACACATATATGTTTTGTGATGCTATTGAGTGGCTAGGTCATATGACACATATGGGTATGTGTAGTGTTTAAATATGCAGTTGTGTTTTAGCATGCCATGTCATGGATGTGACTGGCATGTCCACAATATGATCTACACTAACCATATGTACTGTACATTGGGTATGTGGCCGAATGGTATTCTATCAGTTATTCATGCACCACTGATGATGTTGTGTAAATACTAATCATGCATGTGCTAAAAATGTGTCCACAATTAAAACGTGTCCACAATTATTTGCTAAAGACACAGAGGCTGTAATCAGCATTGGATACCTATCTGGCACACAGATACAAGTCCAGCAATGGTATGTACACCTGTGAGTTATGGTGCACAGTACATCACAGAGCTATGAATACCTGCACAGCAATGTTGTGTCCATGTATGCATTGTGTTCCAGGGGGCGGGCCATCACCGAATAATAAAACACATGCATCAAAGCCATGTATACTGTTAGTAACAAGGATTGACTACACTTGCACTGCATTCTGTTGAGCAACACATGTCCTGCATGCTGACAGGTGTGATATGACTGTTTTGCTTGTGATACTGTCCTCCACCATCACCTGCTATTGTGTATGTTCTGTGATTGCTGGTGTTCTGTGTGTCTGCTTTCGGGAGGAGTGTAGTTTTGTGTGTGTGCATGTGTGCATGTGGTCTGAAGTCATGTTCAGGTCTTAAAGTGTGTTTCCTGTTTTCCTCTCATGGGTGGCGAGGTGGGTCTGGTTCAGTAGAGCAGGGAACATGATGTCACAGAGACAGACAGTGATCATGAAGATAGTTGTGTTGAGGCACAGGCAAGTTTGTCAGGGTCTGTTGCTGGGCCACCAATTGACAGTACACAAGTCTCCGCCCCATTCATGCACACAGTCAAACTGCCTGTACATCCATCATCACCATTGCCCTTATCTGAGGGACAGTGTACAGTTGTCACTGGCCAGGACAGTGTGGTATCTATGCACATGTATCAGGACACAGAAGCCATAGCCAGATGTCTGGAATGGTACCACATAGGCAGATACTTAGGGGGTTCTTGTCAGAGCACTGCTAGTCATCATGCCCTGGCAGACGTGCCACACCTTTTTCTACCACATGCATGTTCCAGGCTGTTATGGAGGCACAGACACAAATGTAGCGGTACAACAGACAGGGGTTAAACAGACAGGGGTTAAGGGCACAGAAGGCTTATTACACCTCTGTAAATGACAGTATCCATGACCAAGCAGGTGCCAAACATAACTACACTGAGGTCATTGAGGTCATTGATAGACACTGGGGTGAGACATTGGATGTCCTCCACAATGTCATGTCCATGTGTCAGGACAGTGCGGGACAGTTGAGACATCGACGTGGACGTATGCCAGCAACATCACCAGCTGGAGGTCACCGTGGACGTCCAGCAAGTCACAGCCACTCCCATAGTGCCAGTACCAGCCCCAGCAATATTGGGGGGGGGGGCTGTCCGTAGACCATCCTTGCAGTCCATGTGCATGTGGCTCTGGCCAGTTCCAGCTGGGACCTGGATCCAGTGGACATTTGTCAACCTCTTCAGATAGTACCCAATCTGGATTAGTGCCTGATACTGTCTGTTGCACCCCTGCTAGGCACAGGTTCCATATCCATGGCCAGAGATGGTGATCTGTAAAGCCTGCCAGGTACAGTCTGTAGCTGTCTCACAAATCCCCCATATATGGCAGCCACAAGGTGGAACTGTGTGCATGCAGACACACACACACAAGCCAGAAACCTAGGGCAAACACATACTCACACACATGACATCAACATTGGCCCATAACAGTACTCATGGTCATCACACACACACTCACACACACACACATGTTGATTGTATTGCTCAGTGTAGGCCTCTGGCAAACCAACAACACACCCTGTGCATATGATGAAACCTGTGCCACCTCCTGTCATCTGTAACATTGATGCAGGAACAGGCTAACATGGTTCTGATGCACAGGGTGACTTTAATAAAGTATAGCAATGGTTGGATGTGTAGCATGTTGTCAGCAGTAAAGTGTAATGATATCCTTGAAGGTGTAGCTGAGCAGGCATGATGCATTAAAGCTGTAATTAGCAATGTTGTATCGTTTTCACCAGTGTTTATTCCAACTGAGTTTTGTTTGCCCATGTGCCGCTTGGCTGATGTGTGTAGTTGTGTCAGCATGCATTATACAGTGG
The DNA here is from genome assembly GCF_019279795.1 of Protopterus annectens. NCBI lineage: Eukaryota > Metazoa > Chordata > Ceratodontiformes > Protopteridae > Protopterus > Protopterus annectens. The sequence goes on from NC_056735.1 coordinate 1,578,418,938, forward strand.
ACAGTAAGTGTGGGGTGTCTGCAGCACAGGTTTGCAGGTGTCCATTTGTGAACATGGTGGAGGTGCACTGCCTGCATGTACATGCATATTGGGCACATGGGCAGGGTGACATGCCCTGTATTGGCTAGTGTTAACACTCCATAGTTTCTATTGGTGGCCAGTATGCATTGTGTGTGTATGACATGGGTTGACACTGTGCTGTGGGTGATGCTGTTGTTGCTATCTGTCATTGGTTTGCATTACTAAGGTTAACACTGTCCCAGCTGCATAATCCTTTAGTAATGCACACTGTTCACCTACAGAGTTGCATGGACCGTGCCATCACAAACACAAGAAATTCTCACTTATACAGTAAAAGTGCATTAGTCTCATGGACCCCTGCCATAAACTAAATATATAATAGAAGGTGTGAAGTTGTACCAAAAAAAGTTACATACCAAGAAGGGATAACCTCTCTGGTCAGTATCATTGGGAAAATACAAGCCCTCATTAATCATACAAGGCAAGCTTCAAAATACAAATTGGCAAGGATTCCAAAGACAACACTAAAGCTTTCTTTAGTGTTGTTTATAATCTACAGGGGAAATCTCAGATTAGGTCACAGTTAATGTAAATGGTCACAAAGTACACTTATCTGACTGACATTACCAACATCTTTTCAGACAGTTTGAATGTGGATTTCACCACCCTGTCATTACACAAGGGCCACATTTCCAGACCTGAAGAATGTAAAACATGATGATTCACAGACACTCTAGTTAAAACATCTCTTTACAAAAGTCCAAACCACAGTGGCAATGGTACTGGACAGTGTCCCTGGCTGTGTCATACACAAGCTGACATATGAAGTCACCACTCACCTAAACACTCTGTTCAGATGCAGCCTCTATACAGGTTGCATACTTGTGGAATGACACACGGTAATGGTATTCACAGTCCACAAGGGTCGAGCTACAACTTCTTCTTCTTTTTCTCCATTCATATGCTCCCATTAGGTGTCGCCACAATAGATCATCTGTTTCCATTTTTTCCTGCCCTCTGCATCTTGTGCTGTCAGACTATTCACCTGCATGTCCTCTCTCACCACAGCCATAAACCTCATCTTAGGCATTCCTCTTTTCCTGTTACCTGGCGGCTTCATCCTTAGCATCTATTTCACAATATACTCTATATCCCTCCTCAGCACATGTACAAACCAACGTATTCCTGCCTATCTGGCTTGGTTTACTAACCTTCAAACCTGGACTGACCCTCTAATATACTTATTCCTAATCCTGTCCACCCTTGTCACACCCAGTGCAAATGTTAACATAAATTGATTAAGGGTAGAGCTACAACAGATCCTGGAAACTCTCACCCTATAAGCCAGACAAATGTTATCTGGAAGGCTATAGAGCACAGCATTATGGAACTCATTAACAGAGACATTATGAATGTGCAAACACTTAGGTTCTCTAAAGGCCAGATCATAGCTCCTACACCTAGTAGACTTCAAGCCAGTTAACAAGGCTATAGGTGAGGAATGGGAGGTCTACACAGCCAAGCTATAGCTCACCAGCAATTCATACCCATCCCACATTCTGGTATTATACATAACCTCAACAGACTGACCATAAATGATTGTTAGATGATGGATTGACAACTGACGCACAGATGTAGGACACAGTAACATTTGCAGCCTCCATGCACAATTCTATGCCAGTAACAAGTGGTATTCACCTGCACTCTGTCCTGGGACCAATCCTGTTTTACATATAGCTTTCTTAGGTACAAGCAACCACAGTAGGGATATGTCTGCCCACATTTGATGAGAATGCATACTGTGGGCTATACTTTATTCTCCAGAGGACACACTCATCCTCCAAAAGGGTATCATAGTGGCGGATACCTGGTGTCAAAATCATGCTGTAAAGCTATAAGCAAAAGAAAGCATAGTTATCCATTTTTAGAAAACAAAGTATCCCCAGAGTACCACGTAGGTAGTAGCCCCAAACATTTGGAACAGGTTCTAATGTATACATAGAGCCATGTGTTTAGTCATTTCTCCTTTGATAATCACATTACCAAAGGGTTTTGGAAATCCCTCTGTGGAGCACATAAGCAATAAATGGTTTGCATGCAGATCCACAGAGGTTGTTGCACACCTATAATGATTAGTCATCTTTGCCAGACTTTGCTTGTTTTGGAACAGGATTCAAATATACCTCAAGCATAAACCCTCACTCACACTCTTCAATAGAAACCGTGATGAGTGGATGTGAAACAGAAGACGTAGCCCAGGGATCACTGCAGTGGCTAAGCTTGTCACAAGCATACAGAAGTGACCTAAGATCTGAAAAGCGCCAGCATGCTCTGGCAAAGATAACAGATGCTTTCATGGAGAAAGCAGAGTACCCACCTATGAAATAATTGAGGTCACATGTATGTATATGGCTTTGCCCTCTCAGCTACCTTACATGTGTTATGCACATACAGTTGTCATTGTGATATGTCATACACTAGAAAAATCAAAACCCACTCCACATTGACCAATGGTGTCACACACCTGAAACACGCAAACAGATAGCAAGTGCGTGATTCAAACTCCTATCTAACTACATTATAATACTACAACAGTATGCATTTACACAATGTACGATTTACATTTCTGGGATTTCTACTTCCCACAGGTATATTTGTAGGATGGTGACATCATCAGCCTTGACAAAGATGAGTTTATCACTTTTAAGGGGTGTGAGTAGTCTCCATAAAGGTTGCTACCTCCCCAGGGAGACACACACACACACACAGTTGGCAAGTTCAGGATTCAAGCCCCTATTTAACTACATTATGATATTACAGCAGTACACATTTACATGACGTGCTATATACATTATTGGAATTTCACCTTCGCACAGGTATATTTGTAGGATGGTGACATCATCAGACTTGACAAAGATGAGTATATCACTTTTAAGGGGTGTGAGTAGTCTCCGAAAAGGTTGCTCCCTCTCCAGGGACACACACACAGTTGGCAAGTGCAGAATTTAAACCCCTACCTAACAACATTATGATACTACAGCAGTAGCATTTACATGATGCGGTATACACATTACTAGGATTTCATTTTCCCACAGGTATATTTGTAGGATGATGACATGATCAGACTTGACAAAGATGAGTGTATCACTTTTAAGGGTTGTGAGTAGTCACCAAAAATGTTGCTCTCTCCCCAGGGAGAGACAGACACACACATACACAGTTGGCAAGTGCGGGGTTCTTAATCCAAACTAAGTACTTCTTTACACTTCAGCAAGAAATATGGAGTTACAGGGTGCAATACAGACATTACTCGCTGACAGTTTGCCCAAAGGTTTTTTTCACATTTGCTAACCTCAGCAGGCTTATCATACTAGGTGTATTTTGAGTGTATTGTATGCATAGGCCATGACCATATCATATATGGGTTGATGCACCACATGCTGGCACACACAGGGTCAAACCGGTGGCTAAGATCTGTCAACCCAATAAAGGACAATACAGTCAAGAGGAGCAGGGTCATACAAGCACAACACCAACAGTCTCACATAGACCTACAATATAAGCACCAGCAAAACTCACACATAAATACACATTACCATACTCGGAGAATACAAATATTAATCTGAAAAAGAGAGAGTGTCCTCCTAAGCAGACAAGCAAGCAACATGCACCTTTAAGCACATGCCAAAAACACATAATACACCAAAGCAGTGTGCCTCACAACAGGCCCTAAGGCAAAACAACATACCCAACACACTAGTAATAGGTGACTCCATAGTCAGGCACACAGATGTTCCACTCACTAGGCTGGACAAGGGGAAGGTTACTGTCAGTTGTCTGTCAGGGGCTATGATCCGCCACATAACACAAGCACTTAGATCACTCCAGAACATGTACATATATGACACAGTCTTTGTACATGTCAGTGTGAATGATCTGACATACCTCCCAGGACAACATGACAAGAGATATATAGTAGCTGCATAATCATGTAGCCCAGGCTGGTATGACCCTGATCTTGAGTAGAATCTTACCTTCACCTATGTGATACTGCAATATAACAGAAAGATGCTAAACTTCAACAATTGGCTGAGATTCTGGTGTCATTCAAAGGGTATCCAGTCTCTGTCTGCCTAGGATGACATAATAGACATGACTCGTTGCTTCGCTAGATATGGTTTGCACCTGTCACCCTTATGCTTCTGAATACTGGCCAATGCTCTTGCTGTACCCATATTACCTTTTTTAGGCAAGGCTCAAAGGTTCATAGGTTCATAGGTAGGTAATAGGCTACTGGCCCTGGGAACTATACAAGCCCAGCCTAAAAAGGTACCCTGGCTTTTGCCACCCAAAAAAATTATTTTCCTGTGCCACTGTCGAGCAGAGCCAACGAGGTGATCCCTGGGGTGAATTTCCTATTTCCCATCCAATCATCAAGATTTTTCTTGAAGAGTGCTAATGAGGAGCTTTGTTTGATATATATAGGTAGTTTATTCTGGAGTAAGGGAAGTCTCTGGGACAGGAATCTATCCCTCCAGCATGTTCTGTTTATTGTGGTTACAAGGTTTAGGTCCCAAGAGCGTGTAGCTCAGTGGGATTGGGATTTCTTTAAGTAGAGCATGTCCAACAGCTCTGGCTTTGACATAGCTTGGTATGTTAGGCAGAGATCACCTCTGAGTAGGCGATATGCGACGGAGTAAAGCTGGAGGTTTTTGAGACGGTCTGTGTAGGGCATCTGCTTGAAGCTGGTAATCCTCTTTGTGAGGTATTTCTGCAGCCTTTCCAGTTGTTGTAGATGTCTTGTGAGGTACATACTAAAAGGGGCATTGTACTCTATAATGGGTCTAATGAGTGATGAGTAGAGGGGAAAAATTACTTCTTTTTTTCTGGATGAGAAACCTTTTGTGATGAGGTGTGCCACGTAGAAGGATTTCCTGACTACTGTGGCAATGTGATTATCAAAGGAGAGACTACTGTCCACCTGTGTCCCAAGGTCTCTTAGAGACAAAAAATTGAGAGCCAGCAAACAGTGACTAGAAAATAAAAAATGTATTAAGTGAACATCTTCACAACAAATTCAGCAAATACAGACCGGTTTCGGCTGGCAAAGCACAGCCTTCTTCAGTGTACAAAAATCACGAAATGCCAAAGATGATTTTATCTAACAAGCAGACATACTATTGGTTGAACCTCAAAGGTGTTCATTAAGTCCCGGGGGGAATAACCCACCCAGTCTAATTATCCATTTCTTTTCTTTAACATTTAATAGAGAGTGCCATCCTGTTTTATTTGCCCTGTTTCCATGTATTGTATCAATAATGATAAAATTAAATTGGGATGTTGGATGGACTAGTTGAAGTTTATAAAGTGCATTATGCATTCTTTTTTGTTTGATGTTGCTGATGTGTTCAGAAATACGTATTCGTAAAGGTCATGACGTCTGTCCCACATAAAAAGAACCACAGTTGCATGAAGCCAGGTAAATAATCCAATCACTGGAACAATTGGAAAAAAAGTTTAGATCAAAAACTTTGGGACAATTGCGACTGGAAAATTGTTTAGATTTATAAATGTATTTATAGTTGGTACAGTGTCCACAGCGAAAACAACCATATAGTGGTTCACCAGATATTGTTGTTTGTAGTAACTCATGTGTGTCAGTATCCCTGTGTTTGTAGTGATTGAAATAGGAATTTAGGTTTTTACCTTTCCTATAAGAAAATAAACAATTGTCTGGAATGATATTAGTAATATCTGAATCACATTGAAGTATATTCCAATGCCTACGTACACTTTGAATAAGACGATTTGAATTACGGGCATATGTGGTCGTAAGCCTGAGGGGTTGTGATGGCTTGTTCGTATGTGTCCTATATGTGAGTAAATCTGATCTCACCATAGAGCTGACCTGGTTGCTGGCCATAGATATATCACCAGTCTTGTACCCACGAAGTTTGAATCTAGTGATTAAATCCGTTTTGTGTTTGAGAAAGGTGGTATCATCTGAACAAATGCGTTTAGTACGTATGAATTGAGACTTTGGAATATTGCGTGCTATGTGGGGTGGATGATAGCTAGAGGCATGTAAGATGGAGTTGTACTCTGGAAACTTTCTGTATACCTCTGTACATAGAGTATGATCCGAAGCCCTCTGAATTAATACATCCAAAAATGTGATAGTGTCCCTATCAAAATTAACCGTGAAATGTAGTCCCCATACATTGTTGTTTAAATAAGTGACAAATTCCATTAGTGAACAATCGTCCCCCTTCCATACCATCCAAACATCATCAAGGTAACATCTCCATATGTCAATCTGTGATAAAAAAGTGTTTCTGTCCCTATCATATAGAATGTATTTCTCGACATAAGCTATAAAAAGATCAGCATATATGGGGGCAAAGGAAGCCCCCATAGCAGTCCCTTTAGTTTGCCAGAAACATTGTTCTTTGTAATAGAAGACGTTACTAGTGAGGACGTATTCTGCTAAACCAACCAATAAGGCATTGAAGTCCAAGCTATACAAGTTTGATACTTCGAGCCAATAAGCTAGTGCATTTAGCCCATCTTGGTGCGGAATGTTAGTATACAGGGCACTCACATCCAATGTACATAATAGCCAACCAGGCTCAAGTTGTGTGTCAGAAATAATCTGCAAAAAGTTTGTGGTGTCCTGTAAGCGTGATCGTATGTAAGGTAACAAAGGTTTTAGATGCTTTGTCAGAAATAATGAAAGAGGCTCCGTAATGTATCCCCTACCAGATACAATTGGTCTGCCTGGTGGATGTAAAAGATCCTTGTGGATTTTAGGTAAAAAGTAGATGTACTGAGTTACAGGATCCTTAACCAGAAGTTGATTCATAGTATCATTGGTTATAATAGCATCCTCCTTGGCTTGTATTAAATACCCTTCAATCTGTTTACTAAACATAGTAGTTGGGTCTACAGACATGTGAGAATAATATCTTTCATCAAACAGCTGTCGCTTAGCCTCATTGTCATAATCAGCCCAATTGAGGACGACCACAGCACCACCTTTGTCAGCTGAAATAATGACAATATCTTTATTGTTTTGCAGTTCCAGAATAGCTTGTTTTTCAATAAAGGATAAATTGTTTTGTTTTAATGGAACATCTGAACCAAAAAAATGTAAATCCTTAAGTACGCTGTTCTGGAACTGAAAGACCATCGGATGCATCGGTGGGGAAAAATTAGATTTATGATATGTGAACCTATCATAATTGGAAGTGGAATCTGAATCACCAAAAAACAATTTTAATTTTAAAAGGTGACAGAAACTAACAACATCCTGTGCAAATGACTCCTCAGAGACAGTAAAGCCTGGGATGAATGTAAGGCCTTTATTTAACAATTTGGTCTGTATAGGAGATAGTTCAAATACTGACAGGTTTAAAACATTGTAATGTGATGTATTCATTTCACCAAAACAATGTTCAGTAGACCCTGAATGTTCTCTACCTCTGCGGTGTTTGCGCCCACCCTGCTTAAATTTAGGCCTAAAGGGGTAGACCCAGGTGTTCTTTTTGGAGATGGTGACCCTGAGACTGCTGGAGATTCATTATCAGTGCATGAGGAAGTATCCTCAAAAGAGGATATTGTCTCAGTATCATGCTTTCTTAGGATTGATCTGGGTCGTTTCCTCTTGTTTGTAGGTTTATATGGAGTGGTGGTAAACCTAACATGTTTGATATTAGATAGAAATGGGGTGCCCCTTTTGTAGTCCTCCTGTTCCTTATTAAACTTTTTGGTTTTTCTGGATTTGAGTTCAGCATCAAGCTTACGTAGATCCAGAGCCACATTGTTTAATAATTTCTTGATGAATGGTTCCTGCTCATAAGCCTTACATTTACCAAACAAAGCATTGATCTCATCCAATTCTTTATCAATGGCCCTGTTGTGAAATTTGTATAATTCAATAACAAAAGCCATAGTAGCTTCTTGTTGAATCTTTGACCATTGTTGATTAAGCTCCTCATCAGCATCCGTCACATGGGGGATGCTGCGTATACGCAACCCCCTTGGAGTAATTCCTGCAGTCTGCTAAGCTTTAAATAATTTGCTATGCCAAATATTGGATCTTAATGATCTAAGATGCTTGTTTAGATTATCGAAAAGCATACCACAGTTAGATTCTGAACCAATCAAGTCAGGCTCCCCAGTATTATCCTGATTAGAGGGACAGAGTCCAAAGACCCCAAAGTCCTCTTTATCAGCAGCCAACCCAAGAATAAAGCTGGAAAAATCCATCTTGGGACACCAGAAATAATCAAATCTGACAATAATAGCCAAAAGCACTACAGCCACGTCAGTCCGAAAAATATATATAAAAATTCAACTGAGTAAATGGACAATAACAGCACCCAATAATAATTGCCAAAGCTGCGTCCAAGTACCCAAGTGTTTGTATTCAGAGAACTGAAAGAAGTCCAGACTTGTTAGTACAGAATGTAAAAAATATCTAGAGAACTGATTAAAGTAACTAGTGATCAGCAATGATTGTGTAAACCAAAGGCCAGAAATATTAAATTTGAATAAATATGACCTCAGTAGTTGATGCTAAACCAAGCAGAAAGACAATCAATAATAAAAGATTATCATAATGCTATAGTATAGTAACCACTATTATGAATAGAGGACCAAGAGGAAACTACAATGTGAAGAAAACTTCATGGCAGCCCCAAAGAAGGAGCATATGAAATTCCAAAAAATATGCACTTGAAGAAAAGTATATTGACTCCAGTACCAATGGCCCTAAAACATATTAGAGCATAAACATGTGGAAAGCTTAATGTGTTGCAAAAGTATAACCAAATATGATCAATCCAACCCTATTGATTGTGTATGAAAAAAACTATAACATACACTGGCTTATAGGCTATTATGGTTTGGTGACCATAGACAAGAAACTAATTATGTACATAAAAATTAATTGAACTAGAATATAAAGGGGGAAACTGTAAATATGCATCAAAAAGTACAAATTGACATGGTCTAAAAAGACTTTGTATGTATACATAAGTTGAACACACTTGAGCGAAATGAAATAAGAAGAGTACATACCCTCCTGACATGAAGTAAGTAATTGCTAAACAGACTAAATAAATTAGGTCTAACTGAAAAAACAAGAAATATAGTTAGCAAAAAGCCCTATTGCCAATAGCTATACAAGAGGCACAATGTTTGTTTGAAAAACATATATGCAAAATTAGATATAACCTTGAATATACAAAGCAAATTGTAACAGAAAAATTATTAACAGGAATCATATGCATATTGATAATTCCAAATTATGTTTCCACAATGAAGTAAATGCAAACATCCAAAGTTATAACAGTGTCCATATGAATCCATAAACCCCACAAAATGATATACAACAAAATGTTATAAAAGATAACTCCTGATTAAAGTCATAGTTCGAAAGTAAACAGTGGACTCTTATCACACTTTCGGTGTTAAGTATACTACCACCTATGTTGTAGTTCATGGGGACAGAGTTTTTACCAAAGGGAATGACAATGCACTTTTTGGCATTGAGCTTGAGGCCATGGCTTTGACACCAGGAATCTGTCTCAGTGAGGCCCTTTTGTATGATGTCCACATTGTTAGGAGTTTCGATTATGGCTCCTAGTTTGCAGTCATCTGTGAACTTCATTAGTCAAAGACCTTCTGTGTTAGCCTGTACTTTAGAGAAGGAGATACCAAACAGGAGAGGACCCAGGACTGAACCCTGTGGTACTCCACTTGTCACTGGTCTGAAGTCGGATTTGGAGTCTGCTACTTTCACAGTGTGGGTTCTGTCAGTGAGCCAGTTGGCAATTCATCTTGTGACATAGGGATTTATACCTAGTTTAGTGAGTTTATCTATAATTCCAGAGTGGGGGATGGTGTTGAAAGCCTTGGCAAGATCTAGATAGGCTGTGTGAATGACCTTACCCTTGTCTACGACTTTGTTGACTGCTTCAAAGAAGTCTATCAGGTTTAGGAGACATGATCTGCCTTTTACAAACCCGAACTGGGTGGGGTCCAGAGTTTGAAGATTACCAATGTCTTTGTTTATAAGTTCCATTTTGATACGTTCCATGGCCTTGCAGACTAGGCTCATCATGCTAATGGGGCGGTAGTTCCAGGGGGCTGTGGTGGGTCCCCCCTTGTGGAGTGGGATAACTGTTGCTGTGTGTCATTCAGCAGGCACAAAGCCTGAGGTGAGGCAATGATTGAACATGATACTTAGGTGGGGTGCCAGTTCGTTTTGTAGTTCATGTAGAACACAGCCTGGGATGTTGTCTGGTCCCATGGATGCTGTGTTCCTTGCTTTGGAGAGTGTGTTTTTTACCTGTGCAGTCGTGATTACAGGAACTTTGCATTCTTCCAGTATAGAGATGGGCTCTTTAATGGGTTGGGGGGGGGTAAAGTTAGCACTGAACCTATCTGCCAGGATGTTGGCAATATCAGTTGGGTCTCTATATTTACTGCCATTGTGCTGTAACTCAGAGCAGATCTGAGTGTTGCCATTGAGATTCTTGACATAGCTATAGAATGCTTTGTGGTTGTCTTTAGAATCAGTGACGATTTTGTTTTCATAAATAGCTTTGGAGGATTTTATCAGGGATCCCAGCTTCTTACTGAGGCTCACCAGGGAGCTCCTACACTCATGGGATTTTACACACTTTTGCAGCAGTTTCTTCCTTCTGTTGTACAGTTTGTTTATGGCAGGGGACCACCAGACTGGCTTCCTTATTTGGAGGATAGCATCTTGGTTCTGTTTGGGATTGCACAATCCATGCACTCATGTAAGTGCTTATAAAGTGCAATTGTGTAGGCTTCAGTAGTCGCAACTGTATTGTCCATCTGCACGGGTGTCATGAAGTTCAGCACTTCTTTCTTAAGAAGCATGAAGTTGACTTTGGAGACATTTTTTACCATGGTTTCCTTAATGAGGAGTGGGGGCAGAATGTGAACACCTAGGGTAATTATCTATGGTCAGATTGGACCAATGAGGCATTGACTTCAGGTGTGGAACACCAGCCACTCAGGACAAACCAAACCCTGTAACCAACACAAATAACCACAAAGTGAGCTAAATGCTACTCATTGCCAGAAGTCTCAGCCTCCAAATGCATATACTCCAGGCACTTCTCAGTATGGAGAATATTGATATCTGTGCAGTAACAGAAACCTAGTTCAAGGCTCCAGAGAGCACACCAGCACTACCAGGATTCTACTCATTCTATACCTTCCAGCATCAGAACCTGGATCATAGCACATAGGCTGGGGATGGATCCATATTCATCAAGGATACCTACACTTCTCTCTACATCCCCTCTACAGGATATGTACCCATAGAGTGTTGCACAGCAATGTTCTTCCCACTCCACAGGGTGGGGCCACATCAGTCCCTTGGAATTCCCACTCCATGAGCCTGACAAGTCTGATCTGCAAGGCAATGGAGCCAATCATAATGGAAGTCAACAATAAAGACATTGGGAAACTTCACAAAGTTGAGCACACCCAGTTTGGCTTCGTCAAATGCAGATCATGCCTCCTGAACTGGGAGGATTTCTTTGAGACAGTTACCCAGGCTACAGATGATTGAAAGGAGCTCCACACAGCCTACCTATACCTTGCTAAGGCCTTTGACACCATTCCCCAGTCAGGTATCATAGATGAACTCACCAACTTGGGCATAAATCCATACATCACAAGATGGATTGCAAACTGGCTCACAGATAGATCACACAAATTAAGAGTTGCTGGCTACATGTCAGACTCTAAACCAGTAACAACTGGTGTCCCCCAGGTTCAGTCCTGGGGCCCCGCCTGTTTGGTATATACTTCTCAGAAGTGCATGCCAACACAGGAGGGTTGCGGTTGACTAGGTTTGCTTGGAACTATAAAGTGTTTGCCATAATAGATTCCCCGGATGACACAAATATTCTCCAGAAGGGACTCTGTGAGACAGATGTGTGGTGTCAGAATCATGGCCTCAAACTCAATGTGAAATAATGCATAATAATCCCCTTTGAGGAAAACAAAGTACCCACAAACTACCACATAGGTGTTACCCCCTAAAAATTGACAAGGTAATAAGGGATCTGGGGACACAAGTAGATAGTCATCTTTCCTTTGACAACCATGTTGCCAAAGTCATTAGGAAATCCTATGTGGCCCACCTAATCAACAAAGGGTTTGCATCAGGATCAAAAGAGGTAGTGGTGGCCCTCTACTCTTAAGTCATCAGACCCATCATTGAGTACAATATACCATTTTGGACGTACTCGACTAGGCATATCTAGCAGCTGGAGAGACCACAGAGGTACCTCACCGAGAGGATTACTGGCCTCAAACAGTTATGTTATGCAACACAACTGCAAAAACTAAATCTGTTCTCTGTTGCGTACCGCCTACTCAGAGGCAAGCTCTGCCTAACATACAGAGCCATGTCCAACACATAATTGTTGAACATGCTCCATCTAAGGAAAACAAAACTGAGTCACACTACACACGCCAGGGATATGAACCTCATCACAACAATGAATACAACATGCTGGTGAGATAGATTACCATCCCAGAGACTTGCCTTACTGTGGAACAGAGCCCCAATGTACATCAGACAGAGCCCCTCGCTGACACTGTTCAATAGGAACCTTGATGAGTGGATGGGAAACAGACAATTCACGCCAGGGATCACATCAGCAGCCCCACTAGGAAGGGGCTTAGGGGTACTATTAGAACTAGGGCTTAGGAGACTAACCAATGGGGTGGTGAAAGCTGCACAACTTGCCTAGGCTAATATATGCCTTTGTGAAGATAGTCTACTACATACCTATGAACCTATGTGACAGGTACATGTCTACAGATAGTAGATGTGTACTTCATTGTACAGTCATGTTGTACAGCAGGCACATGCACCACATACACTGTAATGCTTACAGATACTGGTGGCTATTATGTACAGTGGATGAGATGTGCACCTCATGTCTTTTGTGCCATTGGGATGTGTGCTGGGTGGGATAGTCCTGGATGTCTCCCTGTCATGGTCACCCTCTTACACACATCTCTGCCCATCAATCTTTGGCTTATTATACTGTGCTCCCCCTACATATATAGGTACATAGGTATGTAATAGGCTATCTGCTTGAAGGCATATATTACTATGCCAAAGTGTGCAGCTATCACCACACCGGGTTTGTTCCCTATGCCTCTATGTAGTAGAGCTGATGACGTGATCCATGGTGTGACAGTACAGTTTCACACACTCATCAAGGCTCCTCTGGAAGAGTGTCAGTGAGGGACTCAGCTTAATGTAGGTTGGGAGCCTGTTCCAAAGCAAGAGAAGTCTCTGAGTTAGTAATGTATCCCTCCAACATGTTCTATTTATTGTTGTGATGATTATATCCCTAGAGCATGTGGCACAGTGAACTTAAGTTTACTTCAGAAAGAGCATGTGCATCAGTTCTGCATTTGACATGGACCTGTCTGTTGGGCAGAGATCACCTGGGTAGACAGTATGCAACAGAGTACAGATTGAGTTACTTCAGTCTTGTTGCATGGGGCAACTGTTTGAGGCCAGTAATCCTCTTGTTGAGGTACTTCAGTGGTCTTTCCAGCTGCTGAAGGTGCCTCATCAGATTCATCGCAAGTGTGTCATGGTACTCTCTAATTGGGCCTGATGACTGATGAGTAGAGGGAACCTTCTTTGACCTACATGCAAAGACTTTGGCAATTTGTGGGAACACATAGCATGATTTTCTAACCACTTTGTGAACGTGTTTCTGAAAGTAGAGATGACTATCCACATGTGTCCATAGATCCCTTATTATTACCTCCATATTTAGGATGTTAGCACCTATGTGGTATTTATATGACTGTAGCTCGAGGCCATAAATTTGACACCATATCTGTCTGACTGAGACCCTTTTTAAGGATGTCTCTGTTGTCCCAAACATCGATTATGACAACCTTTTTGCAGTCATCCACAGACTGTGATAACCATAGCCCTTATGTGTTTGACTGTACTTCTGAATAGTATACAGCAGACAGGAGGGGTCCCAGGACTGAGCCATGGGGGACAGCAGTTGTTACCAGCTTACAGTCCAACAGGGAGACCACAATTCTTACCTTGTGGAATCGATCTGTGCCCCAGTTGAAAATCCATCAGATGACATACGTGTCTATGCACAGTTTGTTGATTTTGTGGATACAATGTGTGCGGGATGTTGGAAAAGGGCTTTTGAAGGTCTATGTAGGCCATGTGGAGCTTATTTTATTGATGTATGTCCTAGGTAACTGCCTTGCAAACTGTCTAACAGGTTTAGGGACCATGATCTGCCCCTGACCATACTAAACTGTGTAGGGTTGAGTGTTTGTAGGCTCCCAATAGCTCTGTTTATGAGCTCCATAATGATGGACTCCATGGCCTTGCAAATCAGGCTTATTAGGCTTATAAGACAAGAGTTGCCATGGTCTGTTGTGCACCAACACTTGCGGAGTGTGCCAAATGTTGCTGTAACCCATTCAACAGTTTCATATCCTGTACAGGGGGTGAGCCTCAACAGACTGTTCTGGTGCAGGGTCTGTTTGTTTTGGAGTTCACATATGACACAGCCAGGGACACCAAATCATCCCATAGACGCCGTGTTTTTAGGTTTGGATAGAGCTGTTTAACCATTGTATATGTGATTTCTGGGTTTTCACAATCTCCAGGTATGGTACTGGGCCCTTTTGTCAGTGAGAGGAGGTAAATATGTATGAACCTGTCTGACAAGATGTTGGCAATGTCAGTCATGTACATGTTTGTTTACACTTTGCACTAACTCAGAACATATATGAGTTTACATTGATATTTATGACATAGCTAAAGAAAGCTTCATGGTTCTCTATGGAATCTTTGGCAATATTTTTGTGAGCATGCCCAGTATGACATTTCAGTATGTTGTTGACTGACATTTGCTTCATTTGTTTAAGTGTGTGAGCATGCCCAATATGACCTTTCATTATGTTGTTGACTGAAATTTGCTAAATTTGTTTGTGTGTGCGAGCATGCCCACTGTGGGCATATATAATATATGTGTGTGAAAAATCAAGTTGTTTTTTACTTCAGTGCTCACCTTTGTGTTGTACATCAACAGGAAGCAAGCTGTGCCTACAGGGCTTCCATGACTCAATTTGCATAGACTTATCAACATTTCTACATACAGGGGGGCAGCTATTATTTGTACATTTCTACCCGGGGGAATCACCTGATTGTTACTGAGGGTGTACATAGGATGAGGGGTACACCTGACACTTATACACATTTGCTAGACAATTCAGACTATATTCAGTACATTGAACGGATGTTGCAGGACCCGGAGCAGTATGAACAGGTGTCCAGGAATGAGTTACATATGGCATACTCAAGAATTTCTTTCATTTTATATGACCATCTTTTGCAAGGGGTTTTTAATGAAAAATTGTATAATTTTTTAATTGTTGGCAAGCCAAGAATTCCTGTAATATTTGGCATCCCGAAAACATACAAAGGTCTGGACCCCCTGCACTTCAGACCTATAGTATCTGGGCAAGGAGGTATAACAGAACCGACTGGGAAATTTATAGACCACACTTTGAAGCAATTTGCTGCTTCTTTGAAGTACATCTGCAGGGATTCTTGGGATTTTCTTAGGGGTCTGCAATCCCTAGCATACCATCTGGATTAATTGCTGGTAACTATAGACATTGTTCAACTGTTCCCCAGTATACCTCATTCTACAGGACTGAAATGGTTTAGTGATGTTTTAGTTAAAGAGGCGAAACTTACTTCCAACACCACAAACTTGTTGGTGGAGTTAATGGAACTAATCCTGGAAAATAATTTCATTTGTTTCAACAGTCATTTCTACAGGCAAAAAACAGGTGTTGCAATGGGGGCGGCCTGTGCCACAGTTTACGCAAACATAGTGTTGCATAAATGGGAAAACACATATATTTTTGGCACAGAGTAGGCACAGTACATCAAGCATTATGTCAGATTTCTTGACGACATTTGTCTTGTATGGAGTGGTATTAGGGCAAATATGGAGGAATTTTTTCATTACATCAACAGCACTACTTCTTTTCTAACCTTTACACACTCATTGAGTTTTGACAGCTTGAATTATTTGGATGTGCACTTGGTTAAAGATAAAGTTAACAATAGGTTCATATCAAGTGTGTTTAGGAAGCCCACCTATTCAAATGCTTTTTTGCATTTTAAAAGTAACCACCCTGAATATCAAAAAAGAGGCATAGTCAAGGGGCAATTTATCCATGCCTCCAGAATGTGCAACACAAAGCAGGTGTTTATGGAGGAAATTAGGTTCCTAAAAGAAAGATTCTTTGAAAGAAGGTATCCTAGCCTTCTTGTTGAAGAGCTAGCGACAGAGATTATTAGGTGCAGGGAAACAAAATATCCACCTCTCCTAGACACTACGGGCACATCAATATGCCGAGTGGGCAGTAGCCTGCAGAATAAGGAACAAAAAGGATACATCCATACTTTTAGTATTGATTATGAGGTTGTGGAAAACAGTGTAAAGAGATACTGGCCGATCCTAAGACTGGACGATAGGTTAGGAAATATGATTCCAGAGTTTCCTAGATTCATTAGACGTAGGGGTACCAGTATAAAATAAATGCTAGAGATGAATCAGAACAAACCAATGGCAAGTAGTGATAATAAAAAAGAAGGCACATACAAATGTGGAATGTGCAAGCAATGCCCGGCTCTATTCAATGGACATAGGTTATATTTACCATCAAGAAAATTCTTATATCAACCAAGGGGCCATTATAATTGCAATGCCAAATTTATTGTTTATTTAGGTTTATGTACTAGATGCAAAAGTTTCTACATAGGAAAGACTGAAAGAACCCTCAGAAGACGTATTTATGAGCATCAGTACGATATAATTAAGAAAAAGGAAACTAATGCTTTTATAGACATTCCCTTTTTGTCCCAACATGGAAATTAAATTCATTATTTTAGAACAGCTAAGGTTGGATGAAAGGGGGGGGGACTGGGGGTCTCTTTTAGAATACAAAGAGTTACTATGGCAGCTAAGACTAGATGCAGGAAGGCGACCAGGGCTCATCAGCAGCGTCCTGAGGTTAAGGAAGGCTAAATTATGAATTTTCGGTTTTCCAGTGTCTTCAGGGTTTACATGCAGAAATAAAAATTTTGCTGAATAAACAGCACATTTAAACATTTTTAACATACTAGTATGTGTATAGTATTGGCTTTTGAATATTGTTTTAACATTGCATAGTTTTAATATTGCATATTTTTAACACTATATATTTTTATGGCAATCTGTGTGTACACCAACAATTGATTATTAAGTTTATGCATATACTTTGTTGGACATTGCAGTGAGTTGTGCTTAGTAATGGTTTGCCTGCAAGCAGGTTTTGTACCAGCAAGTAATTTGAAGGGTTAATTAGACCTTCTCTTTTACTAATTGAATTATTGGTCAAGTTTTGACTATGTATATAAAGAACAACCAGCTTGATTTTATTGTATCTTGAAAAAGCTCAGCACCAGGCTGAGCGAAAGCACTTGAAGAGATTTTTGTTTGTTATTAAAGCAAGAAAGTTTTATGTAAGTTGCAGCCTTTCATTTTCTGCCTTGCAGAAGAAGGAATATCAGCATTTCATCAACTTTTCATTTTGGGCTTCCAGAGCCAGCTTCCAGGTTGTGGATCTGCTTTGCTTTATACAGGGGGGGCAGCTATACACATTTGCTAGGCCTACACTGCTATGTCAGGTACTCCATTTCAGTCTGTACTATTGTTTATCATACTGGCTTGAGGCATACCACTGTACTACAGACCTTAGCTTCCAATTACACGCATATTAGTTTTTGACTTCATAGCCTACACAACCCACATCACACTGCCTGGCCTGCTGTTATCTGTCTGCATAGGCCTGTGGGGGAGGTTACCCATATGCCTCTTCAGAGGCCATGATACAGCATTTGTTTGTGTTTGTCTACAATTGTCCTGCTGGCTGTGACTGTTAGTTATGTGACCCCCCCCCTCACACTGGTATATGTGAGTGACTTATGTTGTGTCTGTGCTAATGAAATGCTGTCATGGCTTAGTGGTTCAGTACTGAAACTATAGTGCACAGTATCCTGAATCCGAGCCTGTCACTGCTTTTTATTTTCCTGCTGGGCAGACTTGACTGGTTAAGGAACAGTAAAGCAGGTGTGAGCGTGTTTACCCGACTTTGCCCGACTTTGCCCAATGTTGCCCAACTTTGCAAAACATTGCGGTGCGCAGCTACACACAATTGTATTTAAATATGCTCAATACTGGTAAAATGTACTTAGCAGTGTTTTATATTGCTTAAAATAGGGTACTCATGCCTCAGAATTCATAAACATTTCGCCTTCATATATATATAAAATTCGTTCACTACTATATTTAACATTTCAGTGCTTTTTACAAAACTTATACATAAAAAAATGTCAGAAAACATTTTTGTATACAGATTTCCCACAGAAAATGGAAAGTGCAGTAGTGAGACTTGAACTGGGAATGCGTCCTATTTGTGCGAAGGCTCTAACCATTATGTTATCACTATGTTGCTTAATTTGCATATATTTTTCTTATTATCCTCTTCTGGTGTCTAAGCTGCTAACTGTTGCTAAGCAATGGGCAAACCCGCACAAACCCATGCAACTACGGGCAGCTATATCTGAAGAAAAATTTTTTTTTTATTTTTTTATTTTGTAAGTTGTTTAACATATGGGGGAGTGTAGTGTTACATTGTACACATGTGAGAGGACTCGCTCATGTAAATGGAAGTTGCGGCATTTCCACATTGCAGGGGCATGAATTTTTGGACTGCTCGTCAGTCCGACATGCCACCCAAGCTAATCCACGATCCATGTAATCTTTAGAGATGAGGCAGCACGCCCTCATTAATATGCCTGGCGTGCTGCCATCATACTCTTACACTGGCGCTTCCGTGCAAGACTAATCTAGTCTTACACAGAAGATTAGTAAATCCAGGGGTGTGTCTTTACTGTGAAAAACTAGAAACAATAAAACATATTTGTAACATATAAAATAGTTAAAAACCTATGGAAATAATAATACAAAGTAAAGGAATTACAATATTATAAACAGATAAATATGGATATGATGGAGTATATTTTTATGGGAAACATAAGAATATGTCAGTAATTTGGATAAAAGATGTTTTTCATTATATGGACAATTTGGAATGAAAGACTGAATGAAATTATGTTTAACAGAAAGTGGATATTACCAAATATAATAAGGGGAATTAAGTGATTGTTGTGGAAGAAAGATCAGGGATCTTGAAGAATGTAAAAAAATGTACTGATAATGAAGGAATCTAATATGTAATGTGAGTTCTTTACAAATATGTGAATATGTTTATTACAAATAGTTGTATAAATAACAATCCCCTACTCTTTTCAATAGGTGCCATAAGATCTTTTCCATCCACCTGAGCTACCACTATCTCAAGCAGATAAGGCCTCAGTACATTCCATCCGGCACACTCAAGACTGGAGTACCCCCTTTATGCTGCATTGAACACTCAGCACTCCCTCTATCTGATTTGGGAATAGATGTCACAGCCTTCTGCACCGAAGGTTGGTGTGTTACAGGTGTCCCCAGTATTGAGTGCATTCCATTACCAAGAATGATGCTAAAGTATAAAGAAATGATGGTTGGCTTTAATTACTGGTTAAACACCCACTGTCATTCTAGGGAGACCAAGTCTGTAACAGCTTGGGATGAGATGCTTCACAAACTTATTTGCTTTGCCAAGGATGATTTCCAACTCTAATTCCAAAGCTTCCACATACTATTAAAAACTTTGGCTGCCCCCACTGTTTCTTTTTAGGTAAGGTCCAAGTAAAGGACCTCACAGTGTTACCTCTGATGATGGACCATATCAAAGTGACCCTACTTAATGCTAGAAGTTCAAACAAAAAATATTGAATATTGAGGTCTTACTTCATTAGGAGCACATGCATGTATGTGTCACTATAGAAACCTGGTTTAACAGCTCAGAGAAAACTTCCTCAGTACCTGTATTTTGCTGTTGCCACTAATTTAGACTTAATGAAAATTGTGCTGGCATATCCA
Source organism: Protopterus annectens (assembly GCF_019279795.1). Classification (NCBI taxonomy): domain Eukaryota; kingdom Metazoa; phylum Chordata; order Ceratodontiformes; family Protopteridae; genus Protopterus; species Protopterus annectens. Next base: position 1,578,439,124 of record NC_056735.1, read on the forward strand.
AATTTGTTAGAGACAACATTACCTCGAGATAGATACCTACGGAACCCACATGTGGTGTATAGAGATTCAAATCACACTTAATAGAATCAGCTATCAAATCACAGCATGCTGCAGGATGACCTCTAACTCCAGAAAAATATATAAAGTTCCTAAATATTCTAAATGAAATTCCAAAATGTAGGAACATTATTATTCTAGGTGATTTTAACTATCGAATAATAAAACTGGGAACCTATACCATTAAGATAGATATGCACAAAATTTATTAGACTATATGAACAAGAATTCAATGTTTGAGATTGTTAAGGAATAAACTAGAAGAAAAATAATTTTGACATGAGCCTAACAAATTCTGTTAAAATTACTAGTACTAGTTTAGAATCACACAAGTCTCAGTTTTTTTTGTCATTTGTGTGTCACTGCAGTTTAATGATCAGGTGAAATATTTAAAATGTATTCTAAATTAATGTTCTGAAAAACGTTTTAAATAAAATCAAAAATAGAGAGACAGAATTAAACGTATAAGCACATATATATATATATATATATATATATATATATATATATATATATATTTTTTATTTTATTTTTTTTTTCTAAATTTGTTGCAAAATATCATCTAAATTTTACAGTGAAGCAGCCGATAACACAGCATCATCCCATGACAAGTCCTGTGACATGCATTTTATTTATAAAAGAGCGAATGTCAAGAAAAGAATCATGCTCAGTGATATTGATGACAGGTTGACACTTATATAAAACTCATGTCAGTGACCTTTTGTCCTGTATACTAGATTACTGCTGTAGTAACATGACATCAGTTGACATGCGTTTATTCATGTTGTTGATGGAAAATGCAGACGTTTTCTAACTTATAAACATCAAAAACTTACACCAAGAAGTATATCATGACATATTACTGAAAATGCTGTTATGACAAATATTTTGAAAAGGGATTATGATCTTCATCTTTTCTTAGAAGGATGGACTTTTCTGTGCATTATCTATCTATCTATCTATCTATCTACACACACACACACACACACACACACACACACACACACAGATATCTCTCCATATAAATGTATAATATCAAGATTTCACATGAGCACAGCAGAAGATGTTTGCAGTTAAGGTAAATGTGAGCTTGGGACAGTAATGCTGGACACATGTTTTACATTAGAGGTAGGAGTATTTTTGCCATTATAGGACAGTTAGGGTTTGGGTAGGTCTAAGTGAGTACATAGTTTTAATATAGTGTGTGTGAGTAAGTTATCCAGATTAGTATCACTGTAATAAAAAAGTTTCAGGGGCAGGGTTAGCGATAGGATTAACAGGAATTAGTAAAGTGGAGTAAGAGAAATACAGAGAGACACAAAATCATATGTCATCTTATGCCTGTTTGGATTATTATGATTCTAGTATTAATAAGTGTGCTGCCTTCATTGAGAACAATGCTAACATTCAAAGACAAAGAAATATGCCTTAATAATTGGCTAGTAAACTGGTATCAATGCTAAAATATCCCCTGCATGGTTGCTTGCTGTTGACAGCCTGTGTTTCATGTCACAGCTTTTGCATGGTGGCTAAAACATTTTCTGCCCCAACAGTCACTATTTTTAGTTGAATTTCAACTCTTGTAATCCCCATACAGCAAACTCAAATTCAAATAAAAACAAGGCTGATGCAATGCTTAAAATGGAAGTTTATACAACAAAATTTCCAAACCTGGCATATTCCTTCAGAGATATTGCACTCATTATCAGGGTTCAGCTGTTATCACACATTCATATCCACTGAACATGTTCGTTACTATCCATATTTATTATTACACCCATCATCTCTCTTCATATTTTATACATCTCTAACCATTTCATCTAATACATTTCCTATGAGTGATTTTAACTAGCCTTTTATCATATGGATCACTTACACAACTAATTATAAATATAGTCAATGATGTCTTGATTAGGAAAATGCAAATTCCTTAAACCATATTGAATTCTCTACCACCAGAGGTGCATAACATATTGATACTGTCATTGCATGCATATCCTCAACTTGTGTTATACTCTAAAGTGTCTTCCTCCATGGTTAAATTGAGCCATCCTGTGATAACCTTCTCATCTGATGTTTTAAATCTTTGTTTATTCACTACCATTAGGACCAAGGTTCCATCCTTGGATACTCATATGTGACTATTTGACGTAAAATACTTGTCCCCATTCCAGCAATCTATATCTATATCTATATCTATATCTATATCTATATCTATATCTATCTATCTATCTATCTATCTATCTATCTATCTGTCTATATATCTCTATTGATCTATAAAAAAACAGTGTGGAAAGTGAATTTTAAAATAAGTAATAAACAAACTGAAAAGATACAACAGACAAATCATCAGAAAAAGTTAACAAAATTAAGCGAATAAATAATGAAGTCATACGTCTTGAAAAACTTAAAGAAATGTATTAAAAGTCAAGCACTTTTGTCCATAAAGATGTGTGAGACTTCTTCAGAATGTTAAAACCATAAACCATTGAAATGAATAGCTTTTTATGTGAAAATGATGATACCAATTAACCAAATAATCGTATACTTGTTCATCTTAAAGAAACACTTTCTTTCTATAAACATATATTATATTAAAAAAAACACAGTAATTTTAATTACACATATAAAAATAATGCCTACCCTTCATGTTAAAATGAACACTTTCATAAAACTGGACCTTTCTCTTTTCTAAAATAGAAAGTATAGACAATTCACATCACTACAGTAACCTTGCTTACCAATGTCTACTCTTCAGAAATAAACTAAATTATTCATAGGAATTAAAAACATATTAAAATAAATAAATGATTTCATAAATCCAGGGCTTTCTTTTTTTAAAATTGGATGTATCAACAGGTTCTCATTAATACCCGGAGGCAAGGCAACATTTGACTTTATTTGCCACTGCAACTGTTTGATTTCTATTACCATTTCCCACCATCCAACTGGTTCCTAGAAACAACATCCAAAATATCAAAACTAAATTCTGTGAGCCCCTTGCATTCCAAAGTATGATTATAAAGATGATTATTAAGATTTACTTTATAGACTGCATACAGATGTTCATAAATTTTCTTTCTCAGTTGTCTCCCAGTTTCCCAGCATAAAAAAATGTAGTTGCTACTAAAAATATTAAACTTCACTTGGTATCCTAAAAAAACTAGAGTTGCTTGTGCTCATAATTTTCAACTTTGAGTTAGAGGTGGTATTAAACTGCCTGATCTTGAGACTTCCTCAAAAGCTGCCCTAGTTAAAGTAATTACAAACTGAATTGATCCTAACTCTACAGCAAATTGCCAAAGACTTTGTACACAACTTTTTTAATTATGAAAATAAGAATATTTCTAGTACATATAATGACTTTACCTCCAATTATTTATGGCTAATACCTTGCAAGTACTCTCAATATAACATTTCATGTCCATCTCAGCCTAAATGTATTTATTTAATTTTTAAATGTTCAAATATATATCTATAGTCAAAATGGTTTGAAATTATGGTTTAATTTAGTTTGCCCTTGTCTCAGCTAAGCATTTTCTAGAAGGAACACATAGCGAAAATTATTTCAGTGGAAAAGTAAAGATTTTTTTGGTGCAACTATTTTAATAACAAATCATTAAAATCCATTAATGATATTATACCTGAATTTAATTGAGATATTTCTGATTGTTTCCCATTAGAAGGTATTAAAATTTTACTAAAGAGAATCAACTCTGTAATTTTTATGTCCCCAAATTATTTTTTTATTATATTATTTCAATTACATATAAACAATGTATTCCTTTTCTGTAATATCTGATTTATACAAGATATTCATAAATTGCAAAACCACCTTAAATGAAAATATCGGAAATTCATTTAAAGGAAGTTAATGTTTATATTAATGAAAGCAATAAATAACTTATTTTGCAAACTGTTAAAGGCTCTTCATTAATTTAATATTTGTGCATATTCTCTTGGAAATGTCCATATAGAATCTTGCATACTCCAGGTAAATTAATAAAAATTTCTAAACAAAATTATACTACATATTGGAGATGCAATTGAGATGTCAAAGATAATTGGCAGCATCTATTTTTTGACTGTGATAATTTTAATTTAAAATATATTTAAAATACTTTTGTAGTTGTATAGAACACTTTTCAAAGCTTTATGGTCTGATAAAATAATCATATATAAATATTTGGTTTTATATATCTCTTCAGCTATTATTTTAAAGAAGAATGCTTATTGTCTTCTCTGGACTATTTTGGCAGTTGCAAAAAAAAAAAAAAAAAAAAAAAAAACTACCAGCAGAAATTGAATGAAATGCACACTCCTGAGTTCAAGGACATCTTTATATTACTTCAGGAAGTTATTGATAAAAAAATCACTATTAAAATGAAAACTTCCTCATTTTTTAAGTTCTTGAATTAAAGTTTTAAAACTTCTTGAACAAAGAAATTAGCATTCATCAGAGAATTAAAACATATTTTCTTCATTTTCTTTCTTATCACAATTGATATTCTTTGTATATATTGTAAATAGGTTATTTGACTACTGTATGTTTTTGTATATTTTCTTGTGGATTGTTTATTTATTGTTTTGGAATTTTTATTAAAATAATAATAAAAAAATTTAAAAGTTATAAGAAGGTCAGTAAAAAGTAAGTAATAAGTTTTGTGCAAATTCCTAAATGCAGTAGGATTCTTATAGCTTGAGAGGCAGGTAGGTATAAAACAAGAAGTTATGTCTTACCATAACGTTCCATCTGTGTTGTAGATCTGTGTTCATTTATTACCATTTGGACCTCGGTTCCATCCTTGGAACTGATATGGCTGTTTCCAAGCTCATGCCAACCAAAAACTCTCAGCTAAGACCTATCCATAATGCCCTAGTTACTTCAGATCTCATTTGCTGCATTCCTAGTCAGATGTGCTAGCCATCTCTCTCAAAGCTAAGTAGAAAATTATTAATTTTAAGACAGTTTCTCTACAAAATTTTTTTTTTTTTAGTCAAGTTAGCCTTTTCTCACTGTCACCTATAACCTAAGCCTATTTCCTACCCTTTTCCTTGGTAATTAAATTTTTTACCTTTATTATACTGTCCCTCTCTCATGTATTTTCCTTTTTACTTGTGGTATTTTTTTTTTTTAAAAAAATAACATCATTGGTATTTTCTCCCTTAATTTTTCTATAGGCTAGCCTTGTTGTCTTACTATCTCAGACAAAGCTAAGTTGGGATTTAAACAGTGTGACAAGTATGGACGTCAGATGCCTAACTCAGATATACATGTTCGTTCTGTCTACTGTTTGGGCATGGATCATATTAAGGCTGACTGATAATTGTACAGTAACAGATCGTAAAAATAATCTTATCTTAAAAAGACACCTTTTTCAGAGGCTCTATCTGGGTCAGAGGTCTCACCCCCTCCGAAGACCAAAAAACATAAGGAAAAATAGATTACTCAAGACACCTTTTTCATAGGCTCTATCTGGGTCAGAGGTCTCACCCCTTCCAAAGACTAAAAAACATAAGGAAAAACGGATTACTCAAGACACCTTTTTCAGAAGCTCTATCTGGGTCGTGGGTCTCACCCCCCCCAAAGACCAAAAAGCATAAGGAAAAATGGATTACTCAAGACACCTTTTTCAGAGGATCTATCTGGGTCAGAGATCTCACCCCCTCCAAAGACCAAAAACATAAGGAAAAAAACGGATTACTCAAGAGACTTTTTTCAGAGGCTCTATCTGGGTTGGCGATCTTGCCCTCTCCAAAAACCAAAAAAAAATAAGGATAAATGGAGTCAATCAGTCCTGCATCTCTGTCAGTTACAGAATCGAGTCGGCTCCATGCTTTGCCAGCACCCTCGGTACAGACCTCTTCGGCAACAGGCTCTGTGTCTTCTCCCTCAGTGACTTCCCTGATATTTACCCCCTATTTTGGTTCCAACCACAGCACCACTGACTTCGGTGTCAACCTTGGATCCAACATTGGCTCCGATGACTGTACCTGCTTCGGCACCATCCCCAGCCATAGTACTGATAGTTTCTTTGGCTCCATCAGCTTCAAAACTTGAATACCTGCCAAAGACAAGATACTTCCACTCTGGTGCATACTGTCTCAGTTCTGACAGCAATGTTTTCCCTGTCAGCACCGTCCACCCTTGCTGCATCAGCTCCACTGGAACTGATGCTCTCCCGAAGCAGTGCTTGGACCATCTGTACCTTGGTACCTAGCCCTGTGCCTATTTTCTCACTGGCACCATCTATGTCCATGGCTCTGATGGCTTCCCTTTTCTCTCAGAGCTCCTCACCTGGAGGTGGGCTCCTCATGGTGAGGTTTTACCCCATTTCCAAGGTTTTCCCTCCCAGTTACAGACTCCCTTCCCTCCTCAGGTGGGCCTGCTGTAAAGGTAGTGGACTCACAGTCAGCACCAATGACATCAGTATCAGAACCCTCCCCTAGCATGCACTTCTCCCAACCCTCTATTTTGGGACCCCAGGCACAGGATTCACAGGAACCCTCTTTGAAGGGAACCCCTTCTCCGGAGTCCTCCTCAGAAGATCCCACTGGGGAGCCACCCCAGAAGAAATGGTGCAAGAGGAAGCACCTTGAATCACCGGAAGAATCTATCACTGAAGACAATGATTGTGATGAGGGGGAAGCATCCCCACGGTCTTCTCCAGATGATATCTCATTCAGAGATATTCTTGAAATCCTCAAGCAATGGGGAGACTAGAAGTGCTATAACCCTTCTTCTGAGGAATCAGTGTTCCTGCAGACCTTCCATGCCCAGCCATCTACTTTCTGGGGGACTCCACCAGCAGATGACCTTGTTAAAATCATTATGCAGTGTGCCTGGAAGACCCCAGACAAAGAAGAACCTGTCCCTTAGCAGCAAGACAAAAAATGTTATGTACACCTGAAGACCAGCCCCACTGGTCCTAGCAGTTGACAGTTGATTCTATGGTCGTGGTGATGGCCACCAAAAGGGAACTGGCAGAAGATAGTTCCACCATCCATCTACAAACAGAGAGACCCAGACCATGGACAGAATAGGGAAAAAAAACTATTCTTCACCAACATTCACCATTCAGTCGCTGTTCTATTTGGCACACTTTCCTCACCTCCAAAGAAACATCATTTCTGAAATGTCTCCCTCTTTGGTGGGGAGCTGTCTGATGAGGTGCGTGATACTGTCTCCTCACAGCTAGCTACCCTTGAATCCATCTCAAACTCCTTGATGTGTTTGATATCTCATTCCACTGAGGGGGCAGCTCGAGCTGCCTCATCAGGCGTTGTCATGAGACGTAATGCTTGGATGCAGTTGTGTGACTTCGCAGACCCCTGTAAATCTTCCTTTGTCAATGCACCTGTTGACAAATCTGCACTTTTTGGTCCCAAAGTACGGGACACACTTAAACATAGTGTGAAAGATGGAAAGACCCAGAGGTCCTACTCCAGGAAGCAGAAGGGAGGAAAAATGTGGTTCAAGAAATGCCAAGGACTTTTTTGTGACACTCGTGTTGAACAATCCCCCTGGGGCAGAGGGCGCAACTCATATGGAAGATGTCCCTTTTGGGGTAGAGGGGGTCTGTGTAACCAGGACGCTAGAGATTCTTTCTCTGGCAGACCCTACCAGTGCTCCTGAGCAGTGGCCCAATTGCTTTCCTCTGGAAGCAGTCGAGGGTCATTTTTCTCTGCATCTACCAGCCTGGCATCTTATTACTACTTATGTTTGAGTGCAGAGAATAATATCCAGAGGCTACCAAATACCATTCGATTTAACTCCCATCCTAGATGTACCACCCAATCAGAGGGAATTAGCAGCCTTAGAAATAGAAAAGCTGCTAAGGAAAAGAGTCATCTAACCAGTACCACCAGACCAGACAGGATCCAGGTTTTACTCAAGGTTCTTTTTAGTGCCAAAAAAGACAGGGGACTGGAGACCAACCCTGAATCTCAGCCTATTGAACAAATTTATCAAAATTCAAAATTTCTGGATGTTCACAATACAGTCCATTCTTCCCTTCCTAGGGAGGGATGACTGGTTGTGCTCTATTGACCTTCCAGGACACATACTTCCACATAAAGATGGATAACCACTCCAGGAGGTTTCTCCGCTCCTGGCTGGAAGCCGATCACTACCAGTTCAGGGCACTGCCATTGGGTCTCTTGACAGCCACTCAAGTGTTCATCAAATGTATGGCAATTGTGGTATCTCAACTTGGACTACAAGGATTTCAGGTGTTTCCCTATCTAGACAATTGTCTCCTTACCGCTCTGACTAGGAATATTCTTACACTCAATGTCTCTCTCTCCGCTTGGGGATTACAATAAACAAGGACAAATCTCAATGTCTCCAATGAAGACACTGGAATTCACTGGAGCGGTCTTTGACACAACATCCGGTCACGCTTTTCTCCCCCTCACAGGTTTTTTAACATAACACACCAAATCCAAGACCCTCTTCTCAGACCTATGTACCAGCATGTCTTGTACTGCAACTCTCAGGCTCCATGGTGGCTGCCATTAGGTTGGTACCACTGGTGAGACTGCACATGAGAATCCTACAGTGACCCCTTTCCGCACAATGGTCATTGTTAATTTACCCACTCGACCACATGTTACATCTTTCAAACTGTTGCAAGGAAGAAATGTTATGGTGCATGAACCCACAAACAAATTTTTGGTGCTGATCTTTCTGTCTTCCCCAGCCCACAGCCACAGTGACCACAGATGCTTCCCTGTTAGAGTGGGGGGGCATTGCCAGGGAAAGACTGCCCAAGGCAACTGGTCCCCCATGGAGGCCAATTTGCACATGAATGTCCTGGAACTGAGGGCAGTTCTCCTAGCATTTCAAGCGTTCCATGCATCCCTACCCTCTGGGACCATTGCAATTCAGTCAGACAACATGTCAGTCATCTGGTATATCAACAAGCAAGGCAGAACCAAGTATTACCCCCTGTGTCTGGAAGTCATGAGGATTTGGCACTAGGCGATAGCTTCCAACCGCTTCCTTATAGGAACACGCATTCCCGGGAGTTCCAGCCTTATTACGGACAGTCTGAGCAGGAACATCCTGATGCCTCATGAGTGATCCCTCAACCCTGTAACAGCAGATTGGATCTTCCAACAATGGGGCAAGCCTTGCTGCAACCTGTTTGCTTCCCCCTAAACTACAAATGCAGAAGCTACTTTGCTCTGATCCCCCCTCAGGGGGAACCCCGAGGGATGCTCTAACACGTGCTTGAACACCGGGTCTTCCCTATGGCCTCATATGATTCACAGTCCGTGGATCCTGCATCATTCCCAAGACCTGTTATTTCATCCTCAGGGACTGATTCATCCAAACCTGCACAGTCTCAAGCTCACAGTTTGGTTCCTTCACTTCCAATGATTGCCAGGCTGCCTGACATGCCATCTCCTATTCGTAAAATTCTTCTGGCTTCACACAAACCTTCCACTAGGAAAATGTATTCTAGTAAATGGACTAGGTTCTCTATTTGGGCTAAAGATCAGAACTTAGACCCTTTCTCTATGCCTATTCAAAAGATCCTACAATACCTGACTACTGTTTTGCATGCAGGAGCCTCAGCTTTGATGATCACGGTACATTTAGCAGTTATCGTCAATTTTCATAATGATCTTGATAATTCTTTAATTATGTCACACCGAGTATGCAAGACCTTTTTGAAAGGAGTATTACATGTTAAACCCCAGGTCAAGCCTCCCTTAGAACCCTGGGAGTTGACTTTGGTACTTCAGTCTCTTACAGATTCTCCTTTTGAACCTTTTGATTCATGTGATTTGCAATTTTTGTCATGAAAACCTTATTTCTAGTAGCACTTACCTCAGGGGAAGAGTATCTGAGCTGCAGGCTTTGAGTGTCAAGAGTCCTCACTTGAACTTCCACATGGATAGGTTGTCCCTTCATACTGACCCTTCTTTCTTGCCCAAGGTCATTTCTGGCTTTTCCATTAACCAATCTATTGACCTGCTGGTTTCCTTCCCTCAGCATTCTAACAGTTGTTAGTACCTTTTGCATACCCTTGATGTGCATCAGCAGCTTCATTGTTATTTGGACAGGACTAAATCTTTCAGGAAAACAGATCAATTGTTTGTGTCTTTTGCAGGACCCAGATTGGGTAAACCTGTTGCCAAAGTGACTTCATCCTCCTGGCTTAGAAATATCATTACCTTTATCTACCAACAGAATAAGCTATCCTTACCTTCCAGAATAAAGGCTCATTCTACCAGATCTATGGCTATTTCTATGGCATTTCATTCTAGAGCCTCTATGGATGATGTCTGCACAGCAACCACTTGGGCAAGACCTCATACTTTTATATCTCATTACAAATTGGATTTGGCCTGCAGAGGACAAGCATCTTTTTGTTCTATGGTGCTCAGGAATATCCTTCCTTAGGGCAACCCAGGACTCAAGTAGCTGGGGACTCGGTCCTAATGGTAATGAATAAACAAAGATTTACAACATCAGATAAAGAAGGTATGTCTTTCCATAAAGTTCCATCTGTGTTGTAGATCTTTGTTCATTCATTCATTACTTCCCACCCTCCTTCCCCCTGCCTGGAATCCTGGTGGACTTTAGGAACTCCTGGTTAGGGTATTTGCTTAGAAGGAGCCTCCTACTATTTTTTCTACTACTACATCTATTATCTAATAGCAGGCAAACTTGATCTGAAGTAACTAGGAGAGGGGCATTATGGGTAGGTCTTAGCTGAGAGTTTTGACTGGCGCGAGCTTGGAAACAGCCATATCGGTTCCGAGGATGGATGGTAATGAATAAACAAAGATTTACAACACAGATGGAACGTTATGGTAACACATAACTTCTTTTTTTATGCCTACCTGCATCTCAACCCATAAGAATCCTACTGCATTTAGAAATGTGCACAAAACGTATTACTTACTTTTTATTGACCTTCTTACAACTTTTTAATTTTTTTATTATTATTTTAGTAAAAATTCCAAAACAATAAATAAGCAATCCACAAAAAGTACACAAAAACATACAGTAGTCAAATAACCTATTTACAATATATACAAAGAATATCAGTTGTGAAACATACAGCCTAAAAATACAAAAGAAAATGAAGAAAATATTTTTAAATTCTCTGATGAATGCTAATTTCTTTGTTCAAGAAGATTTAAAACTTTAATTCAAGAACTTAAGAAATGAGGATGTTCTCATTTTAAAAGTGATTTTTTTTATCAATAACTTCCAGAAGTAATATAAAGATGTCCTTGAACTCAGGAGTTTCTGCTGGTAGTTTTTTTTTTTTTTTTACAACTGCCAAAATAGTCAAGAAAAGACAATAACCATTCTTCTTTAAAATAATAGCTGAAAAGATATTATATAAAACCTTATATATATATATATAATTATTTTATCAGACCATAAAGCTTTGAAAAATGTTCCATAAAACTCAAAAAGTATTTTAAATCTATTTTAAATGATCACAGTCAAAAAAAGATGCTGCCAATTAGCTTTGACATTTCAATTACATGTCCAATATGTAGTATAAGTTTGTTCAGAATTTTTTATTAATTTTCCTGGAGTATGCAAGATTCTATATGGACATTTCCAAGAGAATATGAACAAATATTAAAATTAGTGAAGAGCCTTTAACAGTTTGCAAAATAAGTTATTTATTGCATTTATTAATACAAACATTAGCTTCCTTTAAAATGAATTTCCAATATTTTCATTTAAGGTGGTTTTGTAATTTAGGAATATCTTGTATAAATCAGATATTATAGAAAAAGGAATACATTGTTTATATATAATCGAAATAATATAAGAAAAAATTTGGGGACATAAAAATTTCAGAATTGATTCTCTTTAGTAAAATTTTTATTAACTTCTAATGGGAAATATCTCAATTAAATTCAGGTATAATATCAATAATGGATTTTAATGATGAGTTATTAAAATAGTTGCACCAAGAAAACAATCTTGATTTTTCAACTGAAATATTTTTTGGTTATGTGTTCCTTCTAGAAAATGCTTAGCTAAGATAAGGGCAAACTAAATTAAACCTTACTTTCAAACCATTTTGACTATATATATTTGAACTTTTTAAAATTAAATTAATACATTTAGGCTGAGATGTACATTAAATGTTATATTGAGAGTACTTGCAAGGTATTAGCCATAAATAATTAGAGATAAAGTCATTATATGTACTAGAAATATTCATATTTTCATCATGAAAAAAGCTGTTTACAAAGTCTTTGGCAATTTGCTGTAGAGTTAGGATCAATTCAGTTTGTAATTACTTTAACTAGGGCAGCTTTTGAGGAAGTCTCAAGATCAGGCAGTTTAATACCACCTCTAACTCAAAGTTGAATATTATGAGCACAAGCACATCTACTTTTTTTAGGATACCAAATGAAGTTTAATATTTTTAGTAACAACCACATTTTTTATGCTGAGAAACTGAGATTCAACTGAGAAAGAGAATTTATGAACATCTGTATGCAGTCTATAAAGAAAATCTTAATAATCATCTTTATAATCATACGTGGGAATGCTAGCAACTCACAGAATTTAGTTTTGGTATTTTGGATGTTGTTCCTTGGAACCCTAGAGTTGGATGGTGGGAAATGGTAATAGAATCAAACAGTTGCAGTAGCAAATAAAGTTAAATGTTGCCTTGTCTTCCGGTATTAATGATAACCTGTTGATACTTCCAAATTTAAAAAGAAAGCCCTGGATTTATGAAATCATTTATTTATTTTAAAATGTTTTTAATTCCTATGAATAATTTAGTTTATTTCTGAAGAGTAGACATTGGTAAGCAAGGTTACTGTAGTGATGTGAATTGTCTATACTTTCTATTTTAAAAAAGAGAAAGGTCCAGTTTTATGAACGTGTTCATTTTAACATGAAGGTTAGGCATTATTTTTATATGTTTAATTAAAATTACTGTGTTTTTAATATAATAAATGTTTATAGAAAGAAAGTGTTTCTTTAAGATGAACAAGTATGTGATTATTTGGTTAATTTGTATCAATGTTTTCTCATAAAAAGCTATTAATTTCAATGGTTTTAACATTTTGAAGAAGTCTCACACATCTTTATGGACAAAAGTGTTTGTTTTTTAATAAATTTCTTTAAGTTTTTCAAGAAGTATGACTATATGATTTATTCGCTTAATTTTGTTAACTTTTTCTGCTGATAGGTCTGTTGTATCTTTTCAGTTTGTTTATTACTCATTTTAAAATTCACTTTCCACAGTTTTTTTATAGATAGATAAATAGAGATATATATATATAGATAGATAGATAGATAGATACATAGATACATAGATACATAGATAGAGATATGGATATATATTGCTGAAATGGGGACAAGTATTTTACGTCAAATAGTCACATATGAGTTTTATTAAACTGGATATCAGGTCAAGAAATAGTCATGTATTTAAGACATTATTTTCAAAATTTAAGATTTTACCTTTCTTTTGTGAGAACTGAAGTAGATTTATTAGTCCTTTGTTTCTTTCTAGATGATTCAGGTCATTATTATGTTTCTGGTAATATTTTAAGTGCTGCATATGCCAAGGCCATGTCTTCAGAATGAGTTTAAGAAGTTTAATTCTCGCTATAAGTAACACATGCCTTGACATTATTTTGTTTTAAATGATTAACTAAAAGCCAACATTTTTCCTTTTTCAGAGTTTTGGTACCACAATTGTCATTAAATTTAATTAAGTCTAAACAAAGTTTTAGAGAATCCTTGGGCTGATTTCAAAGCAAAAGCTTTTTTTTTAAGAAATTACATAAATTTAGCAAAAATGGTTCTAGGCGGTAGTGACTTTGATAAGGAAGTGATTTTCCATAGGGCATGATGAGCCCTTTCAATTCCATATGACAAACCCTCCTGAATATTCAAAATGAGGGGCATCCATGTTGTTAGTAAATAAACTGTATTGTCACCATTGTTTTTTCTGGAAGTCCAAAAGTCCTGGGATTATACCACCTCCACAATTTTCTAAGTCTTCTACTTTGTTTATCAACCAATTATTTTTTTTTAAATAATGTCAATTTGAATTTTATTTATTTGAAGTCTTTTAGCAATATCAGTTAAAGAAGTTTCAGTATCTTGTATTTTGATATTTTGCTTGTGTGCAATTCTTGTAATAAGTCAGTTTTCTTTAAACTGTTTTTCATGTAGGCTATCTAGTCCTTCATGAAAGGAGTGACTCTTCAGACACAGATCCAGAAAAGAGGTAATCAACTATTGTATATCTTTTCTGAGACATATTTCTGAGTTAGTAGAGTTAGTAAATGAACTCATCTTTAACAAGCAAAAGGTAAGATGGATGAAATTAACAGGAACACTCAAAATTGCACCTCAAAGTTAACATTTCTAGAAGACTATTCAGAAATAATGTTAATTGTAGAATGATGATGATTTTTAAGATTTTCATATTTTGAATAATGAGACTTCAGAGCTCTTTATTTGAGTTGCTTTCATTTAACCATCTTGGATCCACCAGCATGTGCTATCTTCACCATTCTTGGTAATTACAAATAGCAACATTTCTAAAAGAAACCAAAACTTGATGTTCCTACATGGGCCCTCAAACTTCAGTCAGTTTTACAGAGCTGTATTAATGATCCATTCCCAACTGACATTAGCTCAGCATCTAGTTCAGAATTAAAACTACATGGTAGAGTTTTCACATCAACAAGATTTACAAAGAAAGGCTAAATATTTTAGCAATCAGTGATAAATATCCCCTCAAGAAATCCAGAAGGGATTCAAATCATGCAAACAAAACCTTTAAACATGCCATTAAACATTTAAAACTAGTTATGAAGTCAATCTTATCCCTACCACTAAAATGAATAACTACTTTTTCTTTAGTTCTATTAGAAAATTCAGAAGAGTGCAGCACTGTTTGATGCTTATATTGTGTTTCCCCCATCTCTGACTACAAAGCCATTACCAATATCATCACTGACATTGCATTTTAATTTCACTACAACAACTCATGCCATTGTTATTCCTACCCCCCCCCCCAAAAAAAAAATTCCATGTTGTATTTTGTGGGTCAAAATGTTATCATCATTGCCTTTATAAAGTGTTTAAAAATATACATTTTGTGCTTTTGATAGCATGCCAAAATATTAATTTATCCTTAAAGCAAGTAATAAAATGTATACGTGAAAATAATTTGTAAGGTTTATAAAATACTTAACTCCAGCTTCCATCCTCATAAGCATAACAGTTTTTCTGACTTCTTACTGTTAGTGATTATACAGTGAAATAGAATTCAATACTATACAAGCTCTGCTTTGCTCTGTTTTAGTAGAAATTACATTACATACTTGTCACCACTGCTTCTCTCAGTAAGAAAAGAGACTCAGCTAAGAACAGTATCATACAGTTTTTCAGAGTAATCAATCTGCCAAGCCTTAGACTTGTTGTTCTTTTTTTGGCTTTTCCCGGCTAGGGGTCGCCACAGCGGAACTCCGGTCCGCTAATGATTGGCAGTAGATTTTTATAGTGCCAGCCTGATGCTCAACCTTCAATGAAGGCACGCCAATTCACACATCTTTTGAATGCCACTCGACTACGGGGAGGACATGCAGACTCCACTCAGAAGGCGCTCCAGCCGAGAATCGAATGGAAGAACCTCTTGCTGTGAGGCGACAACTCTACCGCTGCACCACCACGGCTTCTGCCAGGCCTTAGACTATTATAACAAAATCTCAGTGGCAGTGAATGCTATTACACATGATGCTGCTTGTTGTCATTTAGTATGGTATCTCAAACTAGAGTTCTTGGTCACAATGAGAAAGCAATTAAAAGAGCAAAGACAGATCTTTCTTAAGGTAAAAGCCTATGTATCAAAAAAAAGGCATTTTAGCACCCATTCTTGATTTCCTCCAAATAATCAACTTTGATCAGGCTCCTTTATACCACAAACAATGTGTGATATCAGCCCCCGCTTTGCTTTCCAGAGAGTGTTTGTCACAGGATTCTACAACTGCCTTGTGTTCCAGTTTCCTTCTCTTTTGCATACCACTTCCCTTGGACAACAAAGCAGAATTATCTATGTAATCCTCATGCATGGTCATGCTGCATGTAGCCCTACATTTTTCTCTGAGAGATGTGTCTTCATATAACACCTCCACATGCTGGCATTACTTTCTTGAAATTGATTGCAGTCACGAATGGAGTTTACATTATACTGAATCAGGCCTTTTGCACCATCTCCCCCTGGCTGAAACTGAGGCTGCTGTTGAGATTTGTCATTTGTTCTTCCATATAAGTGCTGCTACTGTGATGTCAGCATTATTTTGCCCAGCATTTTCTTCCATTCATAGATGGCTCTCATCAACCCCTTGCTTTTTCATGTCATTAAAATAGTTGGCCTCTTCAAGTTTAGATAAACTGTATTGTCTCTATCCCAAAGTTGCTAATGAGGAATGTTAACAGATTAATCTAGTAAATGTTCCCAACATTCATCTCAGATTCCAGAAAACTGTAATTTTTCCTGCTGTCATAATTTTTAACTGAAAATTTTCTCTGAAAATAAAATGTATGTTCATTTTCAAAGCGGAATCTCGTTTATGCCTGTGTCTTTTTGTATATGCCATTGTTTAGAATGGTTTGTGTAGCACTTAAATATTGAGTACCCTAGGTGCTGAAGTCTTACCTTAGCCTGTCTATGCATTGTGCTGTCATCTTACAGATCAATATAACATGGGTTGCCTAAAATTGACTTGTTTTGACCATCAAAGAATTCAGATGTGATATGTCACTCTAATTCCTCAGGCAATCCAATGAATGTAAGAATGCTCTTTCATGTTCTTTCCTCCTTCTCAGTTTGACTTGCTCTCCAGTTCCGAATTTCCATTTTCAAAATGTGTAGACTGGATATGCTTTGTCAGCTCACTATTGTGTTCCTGAAATTGGTAAGTCTAGCCATCTGTTATTGTTTCTAAGCTGCATGTTATAATTCTTCTTCTAGAAATCCATCAGGTACTTTAACATTTGGGATCACAGTCCCCTCAGAGCTTTTAGTATATGAGCAAGGTGTTCCTGTATTATCACAATTAAAGATTCACACCATTATTGCTTTGTGTTTTTCCCACTCAAGCAAGCAACTTAGTCATCAAAACTTGCTCTTCCACTATTACTTTTTTAGGACAGGCTGGCATGCACCAGTGGGCTCATGACATCATGTTGTCTGGGCACTCTACAGCCTTGTCTCACTTAAAGCCCTTTCCATAATTATTGGTTGCAGCTGAAGACTGCATGATTTTCAATCAAAAATGGAAAAGTTAGATCATAGTTAATGCTGTGTATTTCCATTAGAGAAGTGTACATGGCTTCATTTTACTTTTGAAGCAGATTTCTCTTTAAACTCATATTTGCATATAGCATCCATCGTTAAAACATTGATTGGTCTAGTGTTTATGAAGTATACTGAAATTTAAACTTGGGTGCAGAAATGGGAAAAGGAGTTGAGGATGGATGGATGGATGGATGCAATTCCCTTTTCTTCCAGGAGGATAACACAGAAAATAATAACATTTAGTTTATTAGATTCTTAACTATTTACAGTTAAACACTATATTTATCTGTAAAATTTGAATGTGCATTTGCTTAGTCTCCTATATTGTATTTAAGGAAAAGAGGTTGCTAGTTGCTTACCAGTTTGCTATGTTACTCAATTTTAGAATTTACATTAAATAAGGTACTACAGGATGATATTTCATGACAGAATTCACAAGTTTTACTTTGTCATGGAATATTTTTGTAAAGCAGCTATTAGCTAGACTAAAGCAGATTTCTTCTAACAGGTATGCCTACTAAGTGTTCCTGTCTTATGGAAATTTCACAGCCTTTTTACTGGCATGTTTTATAATGAAAATATCTGGACCTGCGGTTCTAGAAATTGGATCCTTAGCCAGAAGTGCATTATTATTCAGGAAAATCTGTTTTACATGCAATTTTTTGCCAGATGGTTTAACTCAAGTTTGTCTCTGCCACAGAGCTGTATTCTTATAATGACTTATCTTCATTTCCCTACCCCTCCCATGCCTTCACCTTTTGAAGGGCTACTCCCCTCTATGGATCTCAATTCCTATCAGTGAGTGGACTGACATGTCTTCCCACTGGGAAGAGCACATATTTTCCTCTATGACAAACCCTCAACTGCCAAGTGACTAATTGGACCAGAGTCATCTGGAAGTCAGTTAGGGCTCTATCTCTCTACACCACAGCACTGGCCATTAGTCCATAAATGTTAATACATTCTGCGTGCTTTTAACATTCTCATTATTTAAACTTCTTTTTTATGAGCAGTATCCCACAATCCCATTGAAAGTTGAGGGAGTTTACTATTTGTAAATGTTGTGCTAATTATATGTCAAGAGTTTTGTCAAGATGTGCCTAAATTCAAATAGCTTTAGGCCTTTTTTGCAATGCCTACAAGTTTAGAGGTATGCCAGGTACATTGCTAGAACATACGCATGTAGTCTGCCTCTTTCTGGCTACCTCTCCAACAGGAAGATTCTTTCTTCTTTCCTTCTTTAAATAGCATATTTAGCATTATACACCAAATGTCTAGTAATCTCTTAAGTTGATCTCACAGAACAGTCCATTTTTGTGATTTCTTTTTACCATTGTCCAGTCTTACTCCCCATTCATCTATATCTTATTATTTCACTTGATCTCTCTATCGGGTTTTTAATCATTTAATCTTTGCTTTTTCCATTTTCATATAAAGTTGTGAAACATGGCAGAGCACTGATCCACACAGACCACTTTCACAAAAATTAAGAATAAGAAATCAAAACTTAAAGACCAACATGATGTCCTTCTAAAGTTAATAATTACATTGCACCACATAAAATTCCTATCTTGCTTAATCCTAGTTCATGGCTATTATTGAATCAAAATCAAAGAATCCAAAAACCAAGTCAACACAAAGGCAAACAGGGAACCTCCAGTAACACATGTAAGCAGAGCTAAAAAAGCTCCAAATGCTGACAAAGAACTCAAGCTTTTAATGCATTTAAGAAATAAAATTTAAAAAATTTAAATTTTCAGCTTCAAAGAACAGGCATGTGGGTTTGCCAGTAAGAGGGCTCAACCTGGTTGTCCAAACCGATTGGTGCCCTGTGCTAGTTTGCCTAGTTGTTGCCACTGGAGTCCAGTCTCAACTTATGTGTTATAACCACTATGGTGATTGCCCCTGTTGACTCCATCCACTGGGGGAACTTGACCATCATTAAAATAATGAACGTTGTTAGGATGATACAAAAGATGAGCCTCTGCCATTCCAATTATCTCCCTTTGAGACCTAATGCTATTCACCCACTGAGACAACTGCTGCACAAGAAGGGTTGAATTCTCCAATGGAAGCAAATAAATCCTCCTGTGAGGAGGGAAACAGCAGAAGTACATCCTACTTCACTGGTCGGCATAACAACCAAAAAATAAAAAGCAAACCAAACCACAAAACTAAGAAGCAACCATGAGGGAGTAAATAGTAAGCTGTTACTAATGTTCTTTAATAGAAACACAGTAAAAACATTTACATATGTTGCCCAAAAATGGACTTCATCAGAATAAATAAACCAAATAGCTAAAATCCTTAAATAAATACCAGTACAAGCAGTCTTGGAAAACATCCCATTGGAAGACAAAGCAGCAAAATGCTGTAAGATTTCTTAATGTGGCCAGTGCTTGAGATGGTACCATATGGGAAAACAGGTGAAACTTTAATTTCAACATTGTCAAAAAATAAACAAAAATGTAAAAAATGTATAACTGTCTGTAACCAAACAGTCAGTATTAAAATTTTAAAAGTATAATGTTGTGTCAAAATTCATAGTTGCTACATTGACCAGATAAAACATCTTCTGCTATTTTTTTTTTTTAATCATAAAAACAATTAATAGCAAAACCTTTTATAAGTATTGGGAAGACTTGAGGCACAAGACAGCACCTATAGAGTATATATCATTCAAATCATTCCCACTGGTGGAATCTAACTTTAATTGCCAACTCAGCTCCTTCCATTTGAGCACATCTTTCCATGTCCCCTCTCCAAGAAATGTCATCAATGCTAAACAATATATAAAACTAAAATAATGGTTAACATTCTCTTTAATATGCCAATACAGAGCATTATTCAAGTTGTTTCTTATGATGTTATATAAATGCTGGCAAATTCATGTTTTCAAGGATTTTTCCATTTTTCCTATGTAAAAACATGGGCAGAATTGGCATTGGTCTAGGTAAACAACCCTAGAACTATAACAGGTTGAGCTCTCTTACTGGCAAACCTATGTGCCCATTCTTTGAAGGAGTGGCTGGAGTGGCTGGAGGAAAAGGCAGTTTTCAAGTGGGGCTTACAGAAACCATCAATGCTGCTCTTTCTTTTGACAAACAACTGCCGCTGTTTCAAAACAAACATTAAATATCGTAATCTGCAGCTTGAGGTGGAATATTTTAAGGAATGCATATGAGTTGGTCACATTCCTAAAGGGTTTATGTACTGGAAATACCTGATCGGATTGATACTGCACTTACCTCTACACAACAACTTATGGAACTGTTTAACCACCAGGGATGTGAATTGATGAAAGTGCTCATGAAGAACAAAAGCAAGGATATGGACTAACTGCTGGGTGAGATTAATTAGATTAATGATTTGTTGCAGTCTGACTTAGTACTTTCCAGAAGGAGTCTTAATTATTTTTCTGTATTTGATAAATCTGACACCATTCCCACCAACATCAAGTCCAGTAAAGAGGAGAAACTTGATAGGGACAAGAGTGAATGCAAACACAGTTCAGCATTTGCACCCACACCCAGCTCTGCTAACAGTAACAAAACCATGGTTGGTGGGACCGAAGGTGACAGGCTTTATAGCTATAGTGTGAATTTTGATGAAGACTAGTTTGATTGTGTCAAACCACAGAACAATGGTCAGGGGATGATTTTTGTGGCAGCCCCTTTAGACTCATCTCAGCTGAGGAGATTTGAGAGGATTTGGAATTGGCAGCCACTAGGGAGCCAGAGACAGAGAGGAAACAGAAGGATCTCTTACAGGGAGAGACTGCAGAAACTGATTGACCAGTTGACTATTTGGAACAAAAATGATGATTTATGTGTGTTTAATTATAGTAATTTTCAAGTCAATCAAGATTGGGCCCAACATTTCTAGAAAGGGTTAATATTTGTTCCTACTCAGAGAACTATTCTGGCCTGGAAATGTTTTATGATTCCCTGTGTAGATGTAGTGGTTTCAACCACTCCAGGATGACATTTATTGGACTTGAGATTTTTCCCACAGAAATTGAATTTTAGTATATATTTCAATGAGAACACCAGTCAGAGTATACATTTTTCCAGTATATGTTCAAAACCAAGCAAGTTCAACTCCCCTTTGCATCCTTATATTATGTTGTTTGAAAAAAAATTGTGACTTTGTCATTAGGCAAGTACTGAAGATAAAGTCTGGGTCCAAATGCTCAAACCTGATGGGAAGTGAAATGTTACTGTTGAGACATGTTATCGACAATTGGCAATGGTGACACCTATGAGGAGGTCTCTATAAATGAAAGAAACATTGCTTATTATAAAATGAATGTTTTTCTGAATGATTGCTTGATACAGGATGTCATCACACATGGTGAGTTGGATTTTCTTACTGTAGCTAGCCCTAGGACCCCTATTTGTGATACCGAAGGTCAACAAGAACTTGGCAGACCCACGTTTGGGGCCTATTGTTTATGCCAAGTCATCCAAAACATTTACTTTGACCCAGTTTATTGAACACCATTTGAAGGGTGTTGTAGAGGGGGTCACTCATTTATACAAAGATCCACTGGCCTTCCTCATTACAATTTCTGCTAATTTATTTAATGAGGACCTTATTTTTGCCACTATTGATGTATCCATTTTTTTCTCCATTAATCCCCATTATTCTATCCTGGAAATGCTTTATGATTACCTGTGTAGATGTAGTGTTTTCAACCACTCCAGGATTAAGCTATTCACTGACCTTATGGAGGTTGTTCTCAAGAATAATTTCATATACTTGGAAGGACAACTTTTCAACAAAGCACAGGTATGGAAATAGGCGCAGCATATGCCCCAACTTTTACCAATCTGGTTATGACCATGTATGAATTTAGAAATGTTCTGTATTTCCCTTTTTTGAACAATGCTAACCTTATGGACATTATCTTGATGACATTATTATTTTCTGGAAGGGCAGCATGGAGGGTCTCATGGAATTTGTTCGGTATCTAAACAATACAACATATTTTTTTAAGTTTACCATAAATACTTCTGGTGAATCAATCATCTACTTGGATGTCACCAATTCTAAAAATATTTCAATCAAAGGTAAAGCTGTTATATCCAAAACATGAAAAACCAAAAACATCTGCATAGGAAAACCCAGAACTTATTTAATAGTCACAAAATAAAAGCAATAAAATAACAAGTATTCAGTTAGCGCTTTTCTCTATAACCTTGAGACTTCTTCAGATTGAATACATTTAGCATCACTAAGCATTTATATAACACCCTAGTCATGTGATTAAAATAGTTTAGTGTTTTAACCCTTCAAGTAAGCAACAAAAGCTTCTCTGTTGTTTAAACCTGGAGGATAACAAGCATTAAGTTTAACTTGCCATAAATATTCTTTCCAACCTAATTCTTCCTCTCTTTCAAACTTATTGTCATACCTTGCATCATAATCGAATACAATAAATTTAAAATTCACTTTACATTTGGATGAAATATAATGTTTGCTTAAACCACTTTTGTCATTACCAGCTGATATTGAAGGTATTACATAAATGCTTGGTGATGCTAAATTTATTCAGGTTGACTAAGTCTCAAGGTTAGAGATGAAAGCGCTAACTGGACACTTGTTATTGTATTGTTTTTATTTTGTGACTATTAAATAAATTCGGTTCCCTATTACATCCTCCAATGTGCACTTACCCGAATACGTAAACGCCTACACGTCATCATTGAACTGGGAAAACATTGATCGTCCTGAACCGCGAAATTCAAAATGTCGGATCGTTTTGGTTGGCTCTTCTGCGGTACAGCTCCGTAAGGTAAGTGTGCGATAGTTACGGACCTTAGGGTTAGGGTGCAGGTTAAGGTAAGTGCATAGATGGTAATGTATGCAAGATTTAGTGTAGGGTTAGATGTAGGGTTTTGTTAAGTGTATGTGTGTGTGTTATTTATTTTGTTTGGGTATAGCTTCTTAAGGAAAGTGTGCGATAGTTACGGAACTTAGGGTAGGGTGCGGGTTAAGGTAAGTGCATAAATGCTGGCATATGCAAGATTTAGTGTAGGGTTAGAAGTAAGGTTTAGTTCAGGGTTAGAAGCAGGGTTCTGGTTTGTGTATGTATGTGTTTATTTAGTTTGTTTGGGTAGGTAGTATATAGCGGGTGGAGGGGTGGGACAATTATGGCGGTTCGAGTTTTTGAATTTTGCGATTTAGGGCATTCGATGTATTCGCAGTTCGCGGAATATGTGTCAGTGTTTATGTATTCAGTGACTAGGGCTTTCAGGCTTTCAATATAGACCCAATAAATTCTGGGTTTTCCTATTCAGCTGTTTTTGGTTTTCCATTTCTAAAAATGTGTCACAGCAGAGATTCAAGTCCACCATTTACAGGAAGCACACTTTTTCAAACTCATTTTTGCATTTTCAAAGTTGGCACCTTGTAAACCAAAAAAGATCCATTGTCAAATGGTAAGACTTGCATGTATGATATCACAATATGAAGTTTTTTAGCATGATACCTCAATTTTGAAATTATGGTTTATCTCCCTCAGTCCCTGTTCTGCCTCATTTGTCTGTATAATACAGTGTCAAACAATTCATCTTTTCACAACATAGATTTCCACAAGTGAGCGTGTGGCAGGTTTTCACTAAACTAAATGGTCTTATCTTCTTACCTTCTGAGGATGAAAATAACTACATCTGATTGAACTCTGGGGGCTAAGTAGTCCCCCTCGATATGCTAGAAAGGAAGTCATTCTCATCTCCTCCTCTCCCTAATTCAACATGTCCTGTTTTTTTTATGTTAACAATAAATATAACTATCTGCATTAATTTAGCTTGTCTTTCTAGCTTTATTGTGCAGTATTCAATCAAAGCATTCAGTTAGCAAGCACGTATTCTTTTTGGGGATATGCCAGTCAATGAACCACCCACCAAAATATCTAATGACATACATTACTGATTTTACCTTAAAGAAGCAGTGCATAAGTGTGTGAAACATGCACTTCCATGCAGTGCAGAGCAAAAGATTACTTCTTTCTTATTTTAGTTGAATAAAATTTTGCTATTCCTCATATGTAATACTTTTTGAAGCTGGTTTACTGCTCTGAGGGATTTTGTGCCCAATCTACCTTTTTATTTATTTATTTATTTATTTTGCAATCTTCTTTCAAAAAAGAGTGCATGTGGCATGTCTACCTTTGTACCTCATCAATCATCCCCTTTTACATTAGTTTTAACAAATAAGTATATTTTGCACATATATTCATAGGGGTAATAGGAGACAATACCAGAATAATTGAGGCAAATCATGTGATCAGATTATATTGACTACTAAAAACATATGCCTAATGCTGACATTAGAGTTTACCAAGGGAAAAGAATATATATACTGCAAGACAGTGACACCTGTCTGCTCTTTAAATTCTCTCTAATTTATCCCTTATCTTGCAGCTTCTTATCTCTGGTCTTCCCATCCCTATTGTATGGCATTTCCCTCATCTCGTCTCTTACCTGTACCTATCCCAGATGATAATCCCTTCAGCATTTTCAACTATCTGATGTTCAACAATTAACATCAAAAGTCACCAGATAAAGGGTAGCTCATGATTAGCAGACTGACTCTTGTCTAGTTAATGCTTTTTGACACATTTTATATATGATACAGTTCCAAGCCTTCATTACCCTAAGGCAATCTTCCCCTACTTGTTCTCTGATGATCTCCTTACAATGCACAAGTCTAATTGCACTTTGCTTTTGTAACCCACATTTAAAATTCTACATCATTGACACTGTATTTTATTACAAGAGTGTTTGATTTTTTTTTCATCTCCCATGAGTTTCATTTCTAGAGGAATATAGCCTGTTGTGGTCTTCTGTTTGAAAACCTCTCCATTTTGTCCTTCTGATCCAATTATTCATCTGCTCTTCTATTGCCTTTATAAATATTTTTACCCAATAACAGTAATGCATCAACTACTCTTGGGTTTCTCAGAGAATATTTTTTCTCCTTTCAAAAGCATTAGTAGAATGGCAACGTATATTATCAGAGTGTGAATATTCTTTCTGAGTAGCTCACTTCTGAAATCCTATAATAGTACTATCTTCACCTTATATACACCAGAAAAAAGACATATCATCCAGAATGACTTCCATTTGAACAACTTTCTACTGTCTGTTGACTGTAATTGCCTACTCCTTTGTTTGGTGTAAATGACATAGTAAAATACATGAAATACCTTTTTGTGGATCCAAGCTGGAGCTTTCTGTTCAATGAATCCTTTCATATGTATTATGAAAACCAATAAAAATGTTAGTGCTACCACTGACAAATACATGGCTTTAAAAGTTGTTAGGCTCTTCACATTGAAACATTTGGTGTGTGTCTGTGTGTGTGTGTGTGTGTGTGTGTGTGTGTGTGTGTGTGTGTGTGTGTGTGTGTGTGTGTGTGTTTGTTTGAATAAGGTAATATATGAAGGTTCTTCTATTCCTTTCTATGTAAGGTATTATCTGGATTTTATTATCCCTTTTCCTATTTACCATACCCTCTGCCCTGCTTCATTCCTTCAATTGCACCTTAACAATTGTAAATGACACTACAGCCTTTCTAGGCCCTGTACCTCTAACACAACATCATTAGCGACCTGTACTTATCACATTCTGACTGCTCTATGACACCCATTCCCTAGCACACATGCACACCTCCCATAAGGAATCAGTTTTTTATCACTGTTCCCTCAAAATATCTGATATAATGTGATAACCTACAACTGATTCTGGAATTCTGGAACCGATTAAACAAAAACAAAAAAACAAAAAAAACTATGACTCCAACATCTCACTAGTCTCAACCACTTCTTATCTCTGCTAAACAATATATATATATATATATATATATATATATATATATATATATATATATATATATATATATATATATATATATATATAATATGTATGCATATACACACTTTTCTTAAAATATCAAAATCTCTCTCTCTCTTTCTCCCTTTTTCTCTCTGTCTCGCTATCTCTCTGTATATACAGATTTTCCATCCCATATTTCTAGTACTGTTTGGTGCTGATAAGCCTTCGGGCTGGAGTCAATAAAGCCTATATGGTGTGCTTAAACCAGGTCCACTTCATGGCACAATGCGTATGAGCTATCCCTCTGTTCTGTGTTCAGTAAGTGGCTCTACATACTGTGCAGAGGTGTGCAAACACTGTAAACATTATGACAT
This sequence comes from Protopterus annectens, assembly GCF_019279795.1. Taxonomy (NCBI): domain Eukaryota; kingdom Metazoa; phylum Chordata; order Ceratodontiformes; family Protopteridae; genus Protopterus; species Protopterus annectens. The sequence continues at coordinate 1,578,465,719 of NC_056735.1, forward strand.
GCTACTTACTGCGTTAGCAGCTGAATTGTATGCCAATCAACCAATCCAAGATGGAGGAGCCTATTCAGCAAGCTAAATAGCTGTGCTGGCAACGCAGGCAGTTGTCATGATTCCCATACCTGGCACAGCTCTCAACTGTACCACAGGTTTTCTAGGGACAATATCACACACGGTCAATTATGGTGGATGCAGCCTATGCACTGGAACCATGGTTGATGATGTTCACCAGAAATGCACACAAACTAACTGAAGAATGCTATAATGAGGCACACACTCAAACAAGAAATATCATAGAGTCTGTGTTTGTGCTGTTAAAGTAATGGTTCAGGTGCCTAGAAACTTCTCTGGGAGCCCTGCAGCACAATACCTGTACTTTTTCTGAAATTTTCACCATCTGCACCATCCTTCACAGTATTATCCTGAGAAAACAACTTCAACAGGAACACCAAGGGAAAGGGAAATGCATCCCATTACCACTGGCAAGGTCACAACAGCAACACGCAGATGAGGAGTCAGAGGGGGAACCACCAGTTGCTGTGTATGTAGGTAGATGTAGGCATGCACATTATACCCTCATCCTGGCCAAGTGGCAACAGAAAGCACACATGCTCACCACCTAAGTGGATAAAACCTTCATCCTATCCACATGCGTAAAGTAATATTGATGCTAAGCAATGCTAACAACCTTTACTTATCCATGTGATAGCTGTATACAGTTTACTATCAAAATTCTGATACACAGTTGTTCAAGTAATGACTTGCTTGGACCAAAAAAAGGGAACTGACAACACTGCTCACTCAACACAATGAAAGTGCCAATGTCGATAATGTTAAACTCAGAGTTATCAACATTACCCAACTTAACTTGAAGTCCAGAGATGTCCTACAAATGTTTTTCAGGGAGGCAAATCCCACTGCAACCCCTATGTGGGGGCTGTGCCCCCCACACTCCCTGCTAATTATATATTCCAACTCTGAAATTGCACTACAGTGAGGAAAAGGGTAAATTTCCCAATCCCCACTGTAGTGCAATCTCCAATCCAATTGTGAACATCAACGCTCAAAAACATGAAGGCAAGCTACATCTCGACATTTCAAAGTTGACAAAAAAATCCACTTGGGATTTTCAACTTTTGAACCTTTACCCTCGACCATCTGAACGACGGTAAAATACGTTCCATCTTTTGATAGTAAACTGCTCTATACTGCGAGGGTCATACAGATGCAGCCCTGAACTAAAACTCTTAGAACTGCTTGACTTCCAAGGTAAGTGGTTAACCTGGAAAGAGGAAAATAAATTAAGAGCACAAATGCATAACATATCCTTATGTACTGTTACTTGCTATTGTAACTATGTAGAAGATGGATGACTTTTACAGCAATGCCATCAATATTTGACAGCACTGACTTATGTGAATAGATGTGCTCTCTATCAACTAATAGGCATCTTGCAGCAAAGATTCAGACATTACAAAAATCTGTAAGAAAGCAGTACAATTCTCAGAAGAGTATCACAAACACATATATACTAAGCACTCAGTCACCTATGCACCCTGGACATCAGGCAAAAGACTTATGTCCTTGAATCCAAAAGATAGAAAATCAAGGATATGGCACAGTTATCATCATCTGTACAGGGTGTGTGTGTGTGGGGAGGGGGGGCAGGAGGCCAAGAATGATACAAAAGGTAGTCAGTGTGAGTGAGTAAGAAAGACAGGCAGAAGTATCACATGGCCACCAAGACAGAATGACCAGTAAGCCTCACAAATGACCCATGTAACTGCTGTGTGTGTGACTGTACAGGCACTGGAAGTGAAATATGTGTGTGAGTGTCTGCAAGAACACAATCAAGCTGTATGCTAGCTCTGTCTCCTGTTATGTCAGAAAAGTGTGAGCCATTCATGATTGAGGTGATAGTTCATTGTTGTTATCCCCGGCCATAAAAACTGGCTCTGTCAGACGTTGCACTAGCATGTCTGTTTCCATGGTCAGATGAGCTGCTGCAACCTGAACGTGATTTGACATCTGCTGGATTATCTCTACTCACAAGTACAACCAGGACCATGACCTCATGGCCTACCAAGTCTAGGTATGGTCATCTCAATCACTGATGAACAGTGGAAGTCTTAGTCATAGGATGGCACAGTGGTGCAGCGGTAGCATTGTCACTCACAGCAAGAGGTTCTCTCGTTTGATTCTTGGCTGGGCTGCCTTCAGTGAGGAGTCTGCATGTCCTCCCTGCATTCATGTGGGTTTCCTCAGGGTGCTCCAGTTTCCTCCCACATTACAAAGACATGCGTCTGGAGCATTTCTCCCCAGGCCTCCACTGAAAATTGGCTTTGTTCCAAGTCAGACTTTCCCAGTTAGCAAATGTTAAAATAAAAAAAAAAATAAAAAGTCTTACCAGTATTGGAGAATAATCAGGCAAGGCACAGCCACATCGGCTAACATCAGATGATGAAGCTGACCTACATCCACATGGATGCCATCCCCATCCTAACAGATATTCCATTACAGACACTGCCTGTTCCATCATGTCATTCAGCCAATCCAATGAATCGGCAACATGGCAGAGACAGTCATTCATATCAGCCTCTGCCACATCTACAACCCTAAGCCTGTCTGCTGTGGCCCTATTAGAACATGTCTGTGCCTCCATGATGGTCCTAAAAATATGTTGAGTGGCATGTACAGACACACCAAGATTAGATGGAGACTTCCTCCAAACACCCCTAAAAACTCTGCTGCATGGCACCTTACCCACACTTTGGCTACAGCAAGAGCCAAATGCCACTGAAGCCACAGTAACCATGCTACCCTGATAAAGTGAGTCACCCTCTACCTGTCCAATTTTCAGTGCTCACAGGAATAGGTATGCAAAGGCCTACTGGATGCATCTGATGAAAATACAGGGGGTGGCTGAATGTCATCCTCAGCATCACATTCCAACTCTGCACTCACTGACTGTGCCTCTGTTTGGCCACCATCATCATCAGAGTCTGCTGATACTCTGACATCAAATGGTAAGAGTCCTACACTTCGACTGTAAGGATCACCTGTGATAATAAGCAACAAACACAGGAAAGAAATTAATACCTACACTACAATGTAATATATAACAACAAACTACCAGTGCCACTATCACATATGGTACAGCAATATACCCACAATCATGTGACCCACCTCACACATATGGATACATGCATATTTTTGATGAATGATCATCAATAATCAAATGAAAATGTTTGTCATACCATGTACAGATGACTACACAGTTGCTAAGGAGGATGATCCTGGAAAAAGCTTAGCAAAAGGTAAGGACACAATCACCACAATTCCAAGAAAACAAAGAGACAGAATTTTTGTTTATATGTCCATTAATAATACTTCTGAAACTTGGCTGACACATCCACCCAAAGCTCATGTGTAATGAACAAAAATGTGTTGTTAACTGTATCAATTTATCAACAGGTTCAAACAAAAAAAAATTAAAACAACATGAACTATTACTTTCAATATTTTACTGTACAAGAAAGTGTTAAAAAATTGACATATATAAGCTTACCTGGATGCCCCACCTGGGACATACTTGTCCACTCAGAAACATCAGCATCAGCATCAATCACATGTTCTTGTGTACTTTCTACTGATCTCTCTGGATCTCTAACAGTGGGCAGGAGCTCTTCATTCAGTGTCACTGGTGGATCTGTAGTAGCTCCCCCAAAGCTAGCTGTTCAGGAGTAACTGCAGCTGCTCTTCTCCAAGCTGATGAAATCATATCAGTGGCCCTGTGATGCACCTGATCATAAGTCCAGCTACAGCTCCCTACAGCATTTATGTCATTGTCTATCTGGTTCCAAATTTCTCAAGCAGAAAGGCACAGTGGCACCTACGTGCTTGCACAATAATATCATTTTCTAAGTCACCGAAAGGGGGTTTATGTGGATTGGTATGCTTGGCTGCCATACTTCTAGGTGAGATAAAATAGAGAAGTATACAACACATAAATACCATATAATTAAATTCCTGCTTATATACATGCATATATTTGCATTATTAACCACTGGAAACATAGTTCAGGTACTAAAATGTAACGTTATTTGGTTGTACCATATTACACTCACACACAAACCAGTGTTTGATCCAGAACAAGTAATAACAACTGAGTAATGTATTGTTTGCCAGGGAAAGTAATGGATGACTATACAATTTCAAGAGCAAACCTCTTGAAACATAACTTTTGTTGTGGCAACACACATATGGTATTTGCCTCCCCCAACCAAACAACAGACAAATATCAGACAGTTTGTACCAAATAAGGAATTACACATTAGTCAACTGTTATTAATGCTTTTAAGAAATTCCCACAAAATGTGTACACATTTACAACAGAAAAGTCAATTTTATATGATTGTCAGTCACCTCTCCCTGTGCCCAGCACTCCCCTAGAGGTGTATATGGGCTATCATAGAAGCCTAACACCCCTGTGTCATTGACAATATAGGACATTACATTTTACTGAAATAACATAGAAAAGTGTAAGATAACCAGTCCTAATAATAAGACCTGTGATGAAAGTTAATAAGTCTGTCTATCTTGGAAAGTTAAAATGCCTGACAAAAATGCCTATGCCAACAGTGATGTTATAAGATGTGTATACAGATAAACGTTTCATTTTCTGATCCATATACACACACACACACATATATATATATATATATATATATATATATATATATATATATATCATTTTCCTTGTAACATGAACAAATCTATCATGTACTTGAAAGATATAATTATATCTTAGGGAGATCGAAAGCCTTCTGTGCAGATCAATCCATACTAATAGCAAACTTCTTCAGTGTTTTCCACATACACAGTTCTCCTGACCTTCATGTTCCCTAGCTACACGGTTACCTTTTTATGGTTAGATTTAGACATCTGAGCACGGCAAAGATGCAAATGAGGTGTGAACTCAGAATTGTTGAATGTCAAACTTTTTTGACTTTGTGTAGCAGGTGTAAACATAGTGTAGGCACTACCTCGTTGTCAGCTGCTAATGTATTGCAAATGTGAATGATTACTGGTATGGTGAAGGAAAACATAACAGCACAGACTACCTTACATGCAGTGGGTGTGTCACCCAGGATACACTTGCAAGGTGAACAAGTAATTGTAGCAAGCTTTTAAATGGAAATGAGCAGCGCACATTTCTCAGTTTTTGTTTACTAATAACCAAACTCTCCTTCCTTTCTCAAAAATCATATATTACTGTCAAACAGTATTCTCATACATTTTAAGGACAATGATTCAAAATGTCCTAAAGACTTCATGTCTGACAGTACAGCACAGACAAGAGAAGAATGAACACAATACAAAGAAAAGACAGAGCTCTGTTTGTGCAAACAACACTCATAAAAGGTTGTGTGATCAGTCATTGCACTTAATATAACATGCATGTACAAACAACTGATAGTGTACAAGTGCTATATGTCTTGTTAATACTGTTTTGGAAATGGGACTTGCTTGTGCTGTTTCTGTGGCAAAGTGAGATAAAACACCCTTACTGTGTTTTGTAGGTTCATTAATCCAACATTTTAAGTCCAGAGTTGTGTAAAAAGCTGCAATGTGTGTTAAAATGTATTTTGTAATTTATTTTTTTTAATTAATATTTGAGTAGCACATGGCTTATAGCAAACATGGTGAAACAGATAAATATAAATTTAATGTAAGTTACTTGAATGATAAAGACTGCATAAATTAGAGCTGTAAATCAAGTCTGTGTAGCATGTACTATATAGTATATTTAGACCATTGTTCAAGTCCCACCTTTATCTATCAGTGATTAAACCTAATAAACTTCATACAATAATAATGCATGGTGAGCTTTGCCTGTCACATTAGAGCATCACTTATCTTCATGCAAACATGGTATAATGACTTAGAAAATAAGCAGACATTGTCAATTTCAAAAAGGATACATTCTTGCTCTTTTGCCTTCCATTATGCAAAGCTTCCACAACACCTGCAGGTCCAGAACACCTGCAGACAATAGGCAGATACTTGTCAATTTCAAAAAAGATACATTGTTTCATCTTTTTCTTACCATTGTGCATATGGCACTGTCCAATGGTCTACAACACCTGCAGGTGCAGAACACCAGCAGACCCCAAGGACACACCTGTCAAATTCAAAATGGATACATTCTGTCATATGTTGTTTGCCACCTTGCAAACATGTGAAGCGGCATTGCGTGGAAGTTAGCATACATACATAGTAATGCATGTGAAAATATACAGCTGCTGTGTAGCTGTTCCTGTGGCAGCAGGTGTAAGTTAAGGACTACAATACAGGTGAAATGGGGATCTAGTACAGCAAAGTCCAAAGTTTTATTACTGCTGTTTTAGTTTATTTTATATAAGAATTAACATTAGAAAAATAATTACACATTGACATAACTATCTTTAGCAGGTTCATTGTGCATATACAAACTATCATATATATATTAAATGTATAACTGTGTATAACAGCAGAATTATGGTTCTACAATAAAGTATTTATTATCAGAACTTTCATGTCACACACATACATGGTTAAACACTCAACTTTTTAATGTATGTGTATAACTAATAAACAGGTTTGACAAACAAGGTCTTAGCTGCAATGAGCACTCCGCACAGTGATGGCTGTAAAAATACAGTTGTAGCCCAACCTTCCCTATGGCAACTGGTATAAGGTAATGCCCCCAATACAGGTGAGCCAGAGTTCTATTCCAGCACACTCCCAGTTTTATTAATGCTTCTCTACTGAATTTAAAAAAATAAAGAACAAAGTAAACATAGTTGTAAATAGTAACCATGCATAGCACTGGAGCATATATGAATTATATGTGTGAATGAGGGTAAACTGAAAATTATGTTTCTATAATTATAATTGTCTTTTCTGGCCACTTATGGACTTCATACTTCAGTGATAGTCATACACACAGGAATTTAAACCAGGAACTTGTCAGGTCACACTTATACATGGTTAACCCATCAGTCTGTTGTGTGTGTATATATAATTAATGAGCATGCTTGCCAAGCAGTTCTTCTTGGGCAAGGATGAAAAAACACCTATGTGAAATAATATGTTTTGTATATTTTACTTAGGTTTGAATCCCACATTATGCAAATTACTTTTATCAATGTGTAAAGGCACACAAAAAATGAGTGAGGTCATAAAATGTATAGCCCTAATACATGTCTGCAAAGATAAATCAGCTATGAGTTACAGCAGCATCCAAGCCAAAAACTAATGACAGCTGTCACATTACCCTTCCTACTTTATAATCTGCCTTCTTCTGTGTTTGGCACTGTTGCTTTTAGCTTAACACTGGGCAAACAGAATTGGCATTATTGTTTGGGTTTCTGCACTAGTGTAAAGCATGCTATCTTGAATTGGTGGGAAAACACTCTAACTGATGCTGATTGATCAGTATGGACATGGCAGGAGTTAAAAGGGAAGGTGCCCAATTTAGGGCTCAGAGATGGGGTGTAGCAGAATCCGCAATATTCAATAGACTCCTTGTAAAGCACCACAGCAGTAGGATTCTGCAGGTAGACTATACTGGCTCTCAGTTCAAATCAGATGCTTCGAATAGTTTGACCAAGGATATCTCTAGTGCAACTGCCATGCCACACACTGGAGAGCAATGCAGGCATCATTATAACTAACTGAAAATGCACAAGCAGACACAACTCAACCAGTGGATGGATGAATTTAGGACTGCTGACATCCCTGCAGGTGCGTAAATATACAGATAAAGATACTTTAAATTACAAAGAATGCTGGATATAGCCAAGACTTGTATGCTTCTTCTCCCCTTTTTCTTTTACAGCTACACAGGAGATAGAAGCAAACAGAGATGCCTAAGATGAGCACTTGTGAAGACTAATAGAAGCAAGGGGCATGTATGTAGCACAAAATACTATTATTTTATCTAAAGTATTGATTTTGTATACATTATCAGTAAATTAAGCATGCCCTTCTTAACTGTAAAACAAGCATGCATGCTTCAATCTGTAGCTCAAGTCAGCTGTAGGAGTCAATTGCAATAGTGTATTCAGATGTTGTGGGTTCATATCCCACAGGTAACAAATATATAGCAAAATAATTTAAAAATATTACATAATAATTTCAACAAAATTGGCATACATGCCATGCTGTTAACCTAATCTGTATTATTTGATCAAGCATATGTCCAATATATACATACTGTAAGGATTACTTGGAACTATCACCAGCCATAGCTTGTAGTTGTTAAAAAGTGTACTTAATGTAAAAGCAAAATAGAGTTTATTCATATCATACTAATCTATTGCATGTCACATATGATGGTACTAATTATTTATTTATTTATTTTTGTCTTTTACCCCACTTCTTATCTCTCTTTTTTACTTTTATATGTGCGGTCATAACATTCTGATGTTGTTAATATTTGAAAGCTTACAAAATTGTTTATAACACAGGGAGGTAGACAACCAGTGCAGCTCAGGCTGCCCCCCTCAACTGCAGCACCAACAGCCAGCACATCTTAGACACAACGTGGCAGTGCTGCCTGTGCAGTGCCAACACTTCCAGGGCCCTCCACATCAGGTAGAATTACTCTGGCAGCTAGTGAAGTGGTAACCTCTGGGAGTATTGGTAAAGGTGGTGAGTTTGTCACCTACCAGGAGATGCCAGGGCCTGGTACATAAGGTTGTGGAAAGCACTATCAGTGCATGCCTCAGCCAGATGGAGAAGGTGCTCACTGGAATGCTGGGCAAATAAAATGCCAAACACTCCAACAGCAAGCTTAGGAAGGAGATGATAATGACAGCTCTTAGGATGAGGATTAGAGTCTCACTGTCCCCATGTTTGATGGGCATGGGCATCTGATGTCTCCTCCATATCTCAATCATGGTGTCCTCCAACCTGCTGTGTCCCTTACTATCCCTGTCTCTTGTCTTGTTTGTCCTGAGTACCTGACTTACCTGGCCCTGACATATCTATGTCCCTTACCCAACATTCTTCTCTTACTGAAATCAACAACAAACAAATAGGCACCTGTCCCACAAAAAAAACAAAACAAAACAAAACAAACAAACAAACAAAAAACAATCAAACAAGCGAACAAAAAAAAATCTTTGCATACATAGCTCTCCACTTCACACGTGCCTTCTCGATACACTTGTTGCAGTCCATTTGGCTATAAAACATGATTGCGTTGTTGTCACCCATCTTTATGGAGGTGACAGTCCATATTCATTCAGTATTCTATCCAGATTCATTTTACACTATTGAAGAAGTGTATAGCTATGGTTCTTTCCTAATTTCTTCTGCATATTCCTATGTTGCTTCCCCTTAGTTCTTCCTCCTGCTTGCCCCCCCATTTCATCCCTTTCCCATCTACCCATTTCACACATTTAATCTGGTCAAAAAATAGAATCACACACCAAACACATAAAAAATAAATCCATAATGAAGTTCTTCACTTTTTGTGCTCTGCATTTGCAGAGTTTGGCATTGTGCAACAATGCTGAGTGACAATGAATGGCTCTTCATGTCCTATGGCATGGTGTGGTTATCTCCGCTTACTGCTTCTTATACCCACTGCACTAAGGAAGCACAAAGTTAAAGTGAAATAAAGGCACTCAAATTAAAATTTCATATAAAACATTTATTTAGACTGATGACTGTATAAATATGCAACTCCATATGTGTATTGTTGACATAAATCACTTGAGTACTGTTGGTTTTTATACAGTACTTCAATGTAGTCATTCCCTCTCACATTTCCAATATCTACTTCATGTAACTATTTAATTACATCCTGAATACATATATAAAAATTTATAGCAGGATTTGAACCCTGTATCTCTTGTGCTCAGAATAACGCACTGCTATCACAGATTCTGCCACAGAGTCTGCTAGGCAGCAGGTGTTTTTCTTCCACTCAGTACTGTCCAAAGTGCTGACTGATGTGCATCTCTGCTCAGCATGTTTGCTCAGAGGAAATCCAAAAAGTATAATAGTCACACAGACAAACCAATTAGTGAAAGCTATAAGAAATACCTAGCCAAGCTAGAGTTTTTATTGTGGGATACCTTAAACCTCCTGGAATAGAGGCCCATGGGATATATGCAAATCTCCCTTAAGGACATCAAGAGTTTCAGCTGTATGGCTTCTGAATGTCAATGACTTTTTCCTTTTTCCATTTTATGTTGTTATGGACAAATTCAGGTCAATAAAGCCAAATGCCACTAGCTGTGTAAATGCACGTCTCAGCCTTCTCATGACCTTGTCAGGACAGGATAAGCAGAATGTGGTAGTGGGCATTCAGAAGCCATATAGCTGAAACACTTAATGCCCTTAAGGGGTTATTTGCATATATCCCATGGGCCTCTATTCTAGGAGTTTTAAGGTATCATACAGTGAAAACTATAGCTTGGCTATGTTTTTCTTGTAGATTTGCATAGAGGAAAGCACATCAATAGAACTCTCATAATTTTCTCAATGAAGAAGAGATCCACATTTGCTCATTGCTTAAGTATGTGCAAATGGGGAAGCAGCATATATTTTTAAGGTAATACAATTTATGACACATCATTTTCAATATGAACTACTTATGAACACCATAGTATCCGTTAGCTGTGTCTACCTTAGCTAGCATGGATAAGTAATTCTCAAATTTCAGTAGGAGTCCTTAACTCCTTAAATGTATATCTTGCATGTGCAAACACTTTGCCATCAATTGCGCAAACCAGCTGCTCAGCAGTGCCCTATAGAAAGTACTAAAGCATGTATTAGATATGTTTACTTACCAGTTAGTCTTCATCCCATTAAAATCCATGTAAAAACACAACCAAAGGGAAGGGACTTGTTAGTAACTGAGCACATATTTACACTCACCCATGTCTTACCTGCATCCATGCACTTAAAATTTGGTATGTCAGTACCTGTTCCCAAATGTCAACAACACTACAGAAATAAATAGCAAAAGCGCATCATTACATACCATGCACACCTTTATAATGACAATTAACATTCAGATTGTCTTATATATGTATTAATGTTGACAGAAATCTTTCAAAAATGCAAACACACAATATGATACTAAAAATATGTATGTCTGAATGTTACAATTTAATTGTGTAATGTACACAACATACTGGGAAACAGGTGCATATGTCTCATTTCGGCTACAAGCATTCCTGGCAGCTTTTTGCATCTTGTTTGAAAGTTGTCTCTTAAAGTATACCTGCAAACTGAAAACACAACAGGAAACAACACATTCATTTTTTGCACACCACACTCATAACAGAATATATCAACCACATCATATAATGATGCTGGAATCATCTATAAAGAGAACTATGATAAGGCAAAACCATACTTCAGGGGGTTGCAATAATTAAATACTATATTTTGCAGATGGGAACAAAATACTTACATGCGTTTTAAATTAGCACAGCAGCCACATTATATGTGTGTCTCTACATATGTATATGTATGTGTGCATAGTGAGAGGAATATAAGGCTGTTTCCTATTATTGTAAATCCAGTCTCATGCAAAACTGATATCTTGACAGTCATACATGGATAGCCAGTCATTTCATGCAGGCTTCACAACATCTTCTCACAAATATCCAATGAGGATATCATCCACTACCCATTGTCCAGCAGCATTGTAAAAGTGAGACTTGTGCTGTGGTTCTTGCATTATGTGCTGAGTTCTATAGCTGGTGTACTTAGGTTGGAGTTCTAATCTCGTTGAAATCAACTGGTATGTGTGTGGTCAGAAAAGTATAACTGTGTATCTTGCTGACAGCAATACAGACCATGAAATACAAATATTTTGACAGTCTAACATACCCACACATCCATTTAGTACAGGCCTTCTAACATCTTCTCTCAAACATCCAGTAAGTATGTCATCCACTATAAAATGTCCAGCAGCACTATAAAAGTCAGACTTGTGCTGTGGCACTTGCATTGAATACTGAGGACTCTGTCTGCTGTACCTAGTTAGGTAAGAATTCTAATTTTACTGCAGTAAACTGGTGTGTGTGTGTGTGTGTGTGTGTGTGTGTGTGTGTGTGTGTGTGTGTGTGTGTGTGTGTGTGTGGGTGTGTAGTCAGAAGAGCATAAGTGTGTATCCTCCTCTCAGCAATACAATCCCATGGCCAACAAATAATTTTAACACTCATACATGGTTAAGAAACAATTTCATGCAGGCCTCTCAACATCTTCTCTAAAACCATCCAGTGAGGATGTACTCCACTATAAAATGTCTAGCAGTGCTGTAAAAGTCAATCTGGTGCCATGGTGTTTGCATTAAGTCCTGAATTTTTTAGCTAGTGTACCTAGTCATTCATGGGTTATAATCTCACTGCAGTCAGCTGGTGTGTGTGTGTGTGTGTGTGTGTGTGTGTGTGTGTGTGTGTGTGTGTGTGTGTGTGTGTGTGTGTGTGTGTGTGGTCAGAAGAGATTGAGTATGAATCCTCCTATCAGTAATCCATTCCCATAGTGATGAAATCATTTTGACAGTCATACATGGCTAATCAGCAGTTTCATACAGGCCACACAATGTCTTCTCTCAAACATCCAGTCAGGATGTCTTCCACTATAAATTGTCCATTAGCACTGCACAAGCCAGACTTGTGCTGTAATGCTTGTGTTAAGTACTGTACTCTGTAAATAGTTAGGATTTCTACTCTCACTGAGGTCAAATGTTGTATCTGTGTGTTTGTATCCACTTGGTTGTCATTCAAGAAGCCATTTTAGACCAGTGTGTTAGAAACACACACCTAGTACCATCTTCTTCTCACGAGACACTGCTAAAGCCATCAGCTATAAAGTGTTGTCTGAGACTTTAAAGCCAGACTTCTGATGTGTGGCTTGCATTAAGTACTGTGCTCTGTAAATAGTCAGGTAGGAGTTCTACTCTCACCATGGTCAACTGGTTTGTGTTTGCATTCAACAATCAGATTAGTGACAATTTTATAAAGACATATGAATCCACAGCTATGTCAGGCACTTCTGAAAACATATTCTTGTAACATACATTGATAATGTCATGCTGTATAAAATGTACTCTAACAGTATTTAAAATAAACCTGCTCTGTTGCAATAATATTTAGCACTGTTTTCAAGCTATTTTACCTAGATACATAGGTGTTCTGATCTGATAGCAGGCAACTTGAGTGTGTACATACAAATACCACTTGTGAGACAATTTTACACAGAGAGATAACTCCACATCCATGCCAGACACTCCTCTCTACAAGTTCATCTTGGTATACAATGATACTATCATTCTCCATAAAGTGCAATGTGACAGTGTTAAAGTGAGACATATGTGGTGGTGCTAGTGATACAGTGCATATCATTCATTTTCTATAACTACATAGGAGTAATGTTCAAATCAGGCCTGGTCTACTGCTGTGTATGTGGATGGTGGCACATTCTGGTCATTGTATGATCATTAGAATCATTTTTCATTTCTCTACCACTTAGGAGAACCTTTAATGTAGCCCCATGTATCCACCATCCTCTTTTTCCCCACTGGCCACATGACATCCTTCCTGCAGAGGAGTGGAGGTTGTATTCATGTCAAATATACATGCACATATTATGAAGCAGAGTCCTTCCATGAGTCCCTGCAACCCATCTCCAGACCACTACATGTGTGATTATAAATTTTATCATGGTATGGTGCACACGTTGCATATGGATAGTGGCAGTATGTAATACAATCCAAGAAATATACACATACACACACTAGTCTTACTATCTTCCATAATTTAGATATATGGAGTTTGTTTTAAATAGTATAATAATGACTAGGATCTTATGTGATATTGGCCATTGGCTTAATAATGTCCTATGACCCTATGAAGATTTGACATGTCAATGCTGCTGTCATGTTGAGGTGTAGATGTACACTATGGCTACAAGACAGCATTACAATCTGTGATGTGAGTTAATGTACCTGTGGCCATTGCTGCCATTTCATTACATGCCCCTTATATAACAGCTATAGTAATATGTCTTCTGAGAACTTTTGGCATGATATGATAAACTTTTATGTATATTGTTGGATTATTAACATGTGTCTAGTTGTACTGGAACAGATCAGCATTGAGCACAGTTTTCATTCCACGATCGAGCACAGTTTTCATTCCACGATCATAGTGACACTTGTAATACGGTACAGGTGTGCACGTGACTACCTAGCATCATTCAGTGCTTGGTCACAGATATCAATATCATTCATACTGATTACGTGGGTACATAACTGTTGTTTCAGCCACGTGTTGTAATGCTGTGACATAGATAAATGTCACATGTTTTGATTCAATTGAAACCTTGTGGAATTCATTGTATGTGCAGATGTGTTGCTGTCCCCAAATATTCTCGAAGTAGTCAGCAGCACCATTATGTGACTATTAGCATTTGTGCCAGGATTTGTGCACAGTCATTTAACTTTCAGTGAAATGTGTTTTCAGTGAATAGTCCTAGACTTGTGCTTTTTTCCACTTATAGATTACTGACAAGTCATGACAGTTATACAAGCGTGTGTGTGTTTCCCTCTACTGTTGCCAATGACCCTGTTGATTTTTGTCCCCCTTTGTTGAGACCTATGCTGACATTACATTCATATTCAATCAAATCATTGTGTACATCTTCACAATATGCATCTGACCCCTATTGTACACACCATTCTTGATAAATGTCCTCTCCAGTGATCATGTCAGAATGTTTGTAACACAAGAACACATCTCCATTGATACCTTGTGTGACAGTCACATAATATAGCAATAACCCAAGCCTAGGTGTGGGTAATGCTGGATTTACCCACAGTTGGTGTGATTTGGTCATGAGGGTGAAGCCCGATTGGCCAGACAAAGACAACTGTGGGTAAATCCAGCATTGCCCACACCCAGAAGTGGGTTATTGCTATTATACAATGACATTTTTCTTAAATAATGGCATTGTATAATATCTCCTTGCTGCCCTTCCACAGCTGTCTGGTATTATGTAGCAGTTCTGATGTACTGCGCATGTACATCAGAGCTATGGGTGGAAGCAAAGGAGAAAGCAAGATCTCCATTGGGTTTTACAAACTGTCTCTCTATGTTAAAGGAGTTTAACATAGGGAGACAGCTTTAAAAAAAAGCAATGGAGAAAGCAAGATCTCCATTGCTTTTTACAAAGTGTCTTGCTATGTTAAAGAAGTTTAACATAGTGAGACAGCTTTAAAAAAAGCAACGGAGAATCTCTGTTACTTTTTTTAAAGCTGTCTCGCTATATTAAACTCCTTTAACATAGCGAGACAGTATGTAAAAAGCAACAGAGATTTTGTGTTCTCCATTGCTGTAAAAAAAGATTTATACTAATGAAAAAAGTCTGGGTGACCGGACCTGTTTCCATTAGTATAAGTCTGATTTACAACATGCACGCTGACCAATCAGTGTGTACATTTTGGAATATTAATGGGGAGTCATATAATATACAATAACTGTGTGATGATATGACCATAGCCACACAGGAGGTGTAAACAGAAATAGGTACTGTATTATGTACATATGTGATTGCTGTTCATACTACAATTGTCTTATGGTGCATGAACATTGACATGCCCTCATCTGCTGTACATTACCATATTTCACTTGTCCTCTTCCCCTGTGTTCATTTCTACAATTCATGTGTGTGACCCTTATTAATATGCACACTTCCTCAGAATAATTATTTATAATTTAGTCAATGCACCCTTGCTGATCACTGACAAAACATTTAGTCTGTATTCCTAAGAAAAGTTTGCACAGTACTCTGCACTGACTAAACTTTCTTATAATATGTTAGAACTTTATCCATTGCCTTATATTAAGCCCTGGTAGACATTGTTGCTGTCCGTACAATCACGCAGAACAAGCTTGCCTGTATGTAAACACGTCTGCATGCCTGCAGGTGTTCATGCTGCTTTATATGGTTTTCTGTCTGGCAACACTGTTTGTGGCCATGAAACCGTGCTTCTGTCTGTGTAAGCACAATGAACAGCATGCATATGCAATTAGCACTGCTGCTTATCATTCAAACACATAAACTCTGTGTAGACTTCATGCTAAGCCTACATGGAGCTTATTGAATCCCTGGGTTAGTTAAATTTTTCCCATAATGTTAAATAAATTAAAATTAAGACCATGGGCTGGATTCAATAAACTCTAAATGGCTCGAAAGAACCATGTGCACATTGCGCCACAATGCATACATGGTAGCTCAATGATTTGTATTCAATAAACATCTATACACATCGTGTAGAGGCACACAAACCTGGTAAACATCGTGGCATTCTAACATGCATAAGTAGCTAAATTGTATGCTAATCAACCAATCCAAAATGGAAGAGCTATTAAAAAATCTATAAAGTAATCAAGTAGACTTATTGCAGGTTTTGGCCTTGAATTCCAAAACCTATTAGAGTACAGCCACAGAAACTACTCTACACAAAAAGGAATGTTAGGGGTTGCTGCTGCTCTTCTGCATGCCTATTTGCAACATAGCCAAGTCTATGCTTCTGCTGCTGCTGATAGACCTTGACCAAGTAAAATGGTGTTTAGACGCTGTTTAACTTTTCATGGTCTGCATGAGCTAGAAATACTAGAGAGCTGCAGGGTGGATCAGGACACACTACAGGAACTCTGCAACTGCTGTCATCCTCAACTGATAGCAATAGCAAACTGAGTGGAGCCAATACCTGTGGAAAGTAAGATATGTGTAACACTTAGAATTTTAGCTACAAAAAATTTCCAGAGACAAACAGAGGACATGCTCAGGGTGTCACAGGCATCAGCATCCAGGATCCTACACCAGTTCCTGAATGTTAGGCTACAGCATGTCAGTGTCAACTTAGATTTTCCATGTACCCAAGAGGATAGAGCTCGAACTACGCAGGATTTCTACCACATAGCACACTTTCCTGAAGTCTTAGGTGCCATAGACTCCATGCACATTGAGATCAAAGCAGCAACCTGAGGAACAGGGAAGGGTCTACATAAACAGAAAAGGCTTTTACTCCATTAACTCCCAGGTTATATGTAACTATAAGGGATTCATTCTGAATGTCTGTGCTGGAAACTCTGGCAGTAACCATGACTCTCACATCTGGCACAGCTCTCAGATCTACTAGAGATTTTCCAGGAAAGGTAAACCTGAAGGTCATTTACTGGGAGATGCAGGGTATGCCCATCAGAAATGCTCACACAGCCATGGAAGCACATTATAATGAGGCACACACTCAAAAAAGAAATATCATAGACCATGTGTTTGGGCTACTGAAATCACAGTTCCCGTGCCTAGATACATTGAGGGGCCCTACTGTACAATCCCAGTACTTGTGCTGAAATTTTCACTGTCTGTGTTATCCTACACAATATTATCCTAAGAAAATAGTTTCAACAGGAACATCAAGAGGAAGGGGTACACATTCCACCACCACTGGCAAGGTCACCACAGCCATACACAGTTGAGGACTTGTGTGGGAACCACCTGCTGCTGTGGGTGTAGCTAGATATAGGCATGCATAATATGCCCTCACCCTGGGCCAGGAGCGGACGGATAGCACTCATGCTGCCAATCTAAGGGGTACAAGTTTCATCCTATGCACATACATACATACAGTAAAATTGATGCCAGGCAATGCTAACAACCTTTATATCAGGGGTGTCCAACCTTTTAGCTTGCCGGGGCCACATTGAGTGAACGGAAATTGCTTTGGGGCCACATATAAAATATATCATATAGTTAACTCTTTCGCTGCCATGGCCGAACAAAGTTGACCTCCTGGCTATAGTGCAGTGCATTCAAACAATGAATAAATGTAATAAATGCCTAATTTTGGCCTTAAAATTCTGACAACAATAACCACATCCATATTCACATCTGCCACTCAAAGTAATATATCCCCAAAATTACATAAATAATCAGTAGTTTATACATGTCACTGCATTCCCACCATAACAACCACCTTAGTCACTTGCACAGCCACTTATGCCACTCTAACTTACCCTAATAGTTATCTAACTAGCTAGATAAATAGACAAACAGCATTTGCTCAGTAAAGTAATTATAACTTGGACTTGTTTAAGGTTCTCATGTATGTTTCAAAATGGCACTTCCTTGGACTAAGCTAAGCATTCATTAAACTCTTCCCCATGTTAATCAGACCTGCTATATCAACATTAAAAAGTATGGGTTATGTTTGCCATGTAAAACAACAGCAACGATACCATATGACACTCTTTTCCTCTCTTTCTTTTTTTTTTGTTTTACAATAGAGCCAGTCAGTACAATAATGGCACAAAATGTATCATGTTTTACCTACCCACACTGCAACACATACAATATGCAAGCACAAATGTTGTTAAAAAATTATTATTAGTGCAAATTACTAGCTTTAACAGAGGAAAAATACAGATCAACTTAAGTGAGACCTAGAAAAAAACCCTAACTAAAGCTTATTCTTTCATTACAACTAAGTTCAGTTTTACAGAGTAAAAAAAAAAAAATAAGTATGTGTCTGTACATGAAACACAGCAACATTGTTCATGCATCTTATTGTAACCCTAACTATTTCATATGTACTGCTTAAGACTGTTTGTTATTATGAATCATACTAACACTGTGCATGTATATGTGCCATCACTAACACACACACATACACACACTGGAGATTTCATAAGCCAGTTCTGGGAGAAGAAAGATATTAACTAGTGAAAACCACCGCTAATTCAAAAGCCAAGAACTCGACTCAGGCCAGTCCAAAATGTAAGAAACAAGAAAACAACAAATTTTATTAAGCCACAATAAAAGCTTTTCGTTAGTGCCTTGCACTAACTTCTTCAGACAGTCAAAATATTTGCTCCATTGGAAAAGGATTTAAATACCAGCATTGACACTTAAACACACACCTTGCTCTCTCTTTAACCCCTTAAAGATACAGATCAAAGCTTACTGAGGTGCATTTGCGATTCTCCGTTAACGTAATGAAAAACTCATATTCCAAAACTGTGATAATAGCAGGCTTTACAACTGAAAGAAAAAAGCCCAATATTTTGCTTACTAAACTGTGTGATGAATGAATATATGGAAAAATACATAAAAAATGTGAAGAAATAAATATGTGAAGTAAAATAAAATAACAGTGTTCAACCTGCAACATAAATACTAATAATGAAAGCGCGGCACTTCCTGATCAAGGATTACCTATACGTACATTACATCTTGCCCGCTTTCAAGTAAAATAACTAATAGAATCAATATAATAAATATAATGAAATTAATACATGCTGTCCTAAGCATCTAAATAACTAGAACAACTAAGTAAGAAAATTAAAAATAATATTAATCATATCTCACTAATTAATAAAAGACACCATATGATACAAATATAAATATAAAATATAACGTGACATATGATAAATTTTAATAAAATTTGTTGTTTTCTTGTTTCTTACATTTTGGACTGGCCTGAGTTGAGTTCTTGGCTTTTGAATTAGTGGTGGTTTTCGCTAGTTTGCTTTTCCGGTTTTGAAAGAAGAAAGATATTAGCCAGGGTACTAGGGAAGTTAAAAATAATAAACATTTAAATGAAATACAATTAATAAGCACCCAAAAGCACACACCCTTCCTCAGTTCTCAATCTTTCAAGCAAAGACAACAAAATAATTTTGATGTATTGATGACAAGACTGTCATCCAAAATGGCCCGAAAATGTTTCCATGTGCTTTTCTGAAGATCACATTTACCTTAGATTTGATAAAAAGGCTGAGTAAATGTCAAAACTGCAGATCTGTGTATGGGATAACTGGGTAAGTGGGTGAACAGGATATTTTTCACTTACAGCCTTAGTGATGAAACAAATAGCAGAGGAGACTTTGTTTACTTTACTATTTCACATGAAGAACATTGCTAAGCGTGCAGCACACACATCAGTACAGACCAAAACATTACTGAATTAAGACCTTGCTCCCAATCAGGATTGCATGACTTCAAACACATTGCAAGAGAGAATAAATGCAGAATGATGTGATTAGTGAGTAACAGATACCTAGAAGTAAATTCAACAGCTGGCAGATGTGCTGCATGATAATAAACACAGGTATCATAGGCCCGGGGCAAACTTCAATTGAGTACAGATTATCTATCTCACTATCAGCAAATCATATCTGCACAAAAACACATACAATATTTTACTTTGAGAGGCAAAGCAACAGCCTCTGAATGGTGAACAACAACAAAGAGCAATAAGCTTGCTATAAAGATTCACGTGTGAGAATTGTAGCCCCTTATGTGAGCTGTACTGCAGTTGGACTCGATAATGCATACAAGATTGAGGGAATCAAAATTAGAATTAAAAGTGCCAAGAAACTCCATGCGGTTGTTAAGATGGAAACACAAGATGTCCGTAGGTTTGACACTTGGTACCATACAAGTATGGCAAAAAGTAAATGTACATGGAAGCAGACATAAACGTAGGTTAACATCAGCTGTGATATTTTGCCTTAGTAGCTGTGCTCTCCAAGTTATTTCAAGCTGAACTTTCACCTGCTCTCCTCACCCTTTCCTTTTCTGCTCTTCTCAACATTTCATCCCATTCTAGAACTTGTAGAATGTTATCCACGCGCGAGTGCACACACACACACACACACACACACACACACACACACACACACACACACACACACACACACACACACACACACACACACACACACACACACACACACACACACACACACACACACACACACACACACACACACACACACACGCCTGCATTTAAATGCCACTTATACCATTTCTGAAGTTATGAGAGTATCAACAACTGGGTGTTGGTGTTTTCCAATTCTACCTTCACTGAGCTCTGAAAAAATGTGCAAACAAGTGTTAAAAAAGGAGAAATGTTCATGTCTGCAAAAGCAAATGGCAAATATTGGAAATCCTCCACACCTTTTGAAGAAGATAACATCCTAGCAGGAAGGATAAAGGCAAATAAAAAGGTCCACCCTGAAAAGTAATTGTAAACATTTGCTTTTAAATACAGAAAGCTAGACTGCCAACCAAGAAAAACAGCTTGGCTTGAATTAATGGGTAAAACTAGTAGGAGACCGGCACAATAGACGGGAAGAGCCAGGGAAGGTAAATATAATAGATTCAAAAGGTTGCACTGTAATAAAATAAATAAGTAGAAAACATTTATAGAAGGCTTGGATAGCCAGTGCATTTGCAATCCATCCTGGTGCTCCTAATGATTTGTCATACTGTTAGATGAATGCTACCTTGGTGGTTGGTTGGGAAAAACATTGACAAAGAGGCAGTAAACTTCACTTTTACAGCTGCTGTTCAAGTTAACTATGTAACAACTTTTCTGTCTGGCGTTTTATAAGGAGACTTTTTAACAAGTTAGACTCCAAGTCTATATCATCCCTGTGCCATTTTTAGTTCTTCTGAAAAAAGACACCCTTGCTAAGTGAGTCTCAGGGAGTTAATAAAACACGAAAAATCAAACAATAAATATAAAATGTAAGAAATGTACATTTGAAGAAAATAAACAGACCAAATGTGTAAAAGACCTCCTGTACTGCAAACAGTTTTTCATCTTTTAGTAACCAATCTGTCTCATTTACCAGAGCTCTTGAAAATACTAATTTATTTTCAAAGCTGTGATGTGGCTCTTAATTACATAACATAAAATAACATTTAACTGAATATTTCAACATACCTGCTATTGAAACCTCTACCATTAGGTGATGTCTGGCATCTGTATCCTCTTCAGCATGAACACACACACTGATTCTTCAGCATGAAAATGGGAAGGGTGCTTTGGCACATGCGCACATTGCAGTTACAGATCATGGGCGCAAAATCCAAATGAAAAAAGTGTTTTTACACTGAAATTGAAGTTGAAGGTCAGGGGGCACATGGAAGAGCTCTGTGGGCTACATGTGGCTTGCGGGCCACGTGTTGGACACATCTGCTTTATATTCTCATGTAATGGATGAGTACTGATAGCATTATACAGAGTCAGGTCCAGAATAAAACAGTTGTAACTGCAAGACTATCAGGGTGAGCGGTGAACTTGGAACAGGAAAATAAATGGGTAAGAACACAAATTAATGGCAGATCCTTGCATACTGTTACCTGCAAATGTACTCACGTAGAAGGTATGTGAGATTTACAGCAATGACATCAATATGTAACAGAACTGACTTATGTTAATAGATGTCTGCTCTTTATCAAATAACAGACCTCATACATCACAGATACACACAATACAATAATATGTAAGAAAACACTACAATTGTCAAAACAGCATCACCAACACATATATATACAGTACAGCATCACCAACACATATATATATATATATATATATATATACTAAGCACTCAGTCAGTTATGTGCCCTGTGCATCAGAAAGAATACACATGTATCCCTGAATCCAATAGATAGAAGCAAGAAGATGACACAGTTATCACCATTTCCACAGGGTATTTTTTGGGGGAGGGGGACAGGAGGCCAAGGCTGATGCAAAAGTAGTGAGTGTGGTGAGTAAGAAAAACAGGCAAGCAGACATTTAGCTAATTATCAAATGGCCAATGAGACAGAAAGAGCTGAAAGCTTCATGAATGATTCCCTGTTATATGTATGTGTGTCTATATCGGCACTTAGAGTGAAATGTGTGTGTGTGAGTGCCTGCAAAACATAGTCAAACTCTGTGCTAGCTCTCTGCCCTGGAATGTTGAATAGGTGTGAGATATGCATGGTAGAAGTAACAGTTCTTCATTCTCAACTTCACCTATGAAAACTGGCTCTGCCATGAGTTACATTGGCATGTCCATGCCCATGGTAAGATGTGCTGATGTTATGCAAATGTGCCTGATGTCTGCTGGATGAGCTCTTCTCATGACTATGTCCATGACCAACACCCTGTGGCCTGCCACATCTGGATGTGGATACCTCAACCACTGATGGAGCAGTGGAAGTAGTGCCACTATGCAGCAGGATTGGGCATACCCACATTGGCTAACAGCAGATGATGCTGCTGACCTATATCCACATGGGTGTTGCTCCCCTCCTAGCAGAAGTTTCATCACACACAATGCCCACTCCATCATGCCATTCAGCCTAGACATTGAATCAGCCACATGCCGGAGGCAGTCACACATGTCAGCCTGTGCCACATCTACAACTCTAAGCATGTCCTCGGAGGCCCTAATGGAATGCACATGTGCCTCCATGATGCCCCTAAACATACATTGAGTGGCATGGCCCCCAAGCCTTTCTGTGTTGAAGGGAAGCCTTCTAGCTTAATTTTGTTTCTTAGAACTAGCCAGTTTTTTGTTTCAGCACTTGTCTGTTTCTTTGAGCTCAGCACTTGTTCAGAACTTATTGTAAGCACTAAATAAGCTACAAATTACTACAGCACTCATCTTTCCTCACTGTCTAGAGGAAAACAGTTTCTAGTACTTAACAAATAAGCACCTATCCAGGCATGTATAAGGGTCAGCTCCCGGTGTTTTCTCCTGTCTACCTGAGGAATCTGGGCATCTTGAGGCAATGCAGTAATTGCCTCATGTACACAGACAACCCTCTCCTCCTACCACCCAACTCTACAACTTGTGAGAGATGCACTTATATAGCCAAACTGGAAGCAAAGCTCTCTTCACCCAAGACTGGGCTAGACAGTCAAGAGGAGAAGGTAAACACTTGCACCACAACACACTCGGCACATAGTCCCTCAAAACCTACACCACCAAAACACACACATAGAAACACAAAACACACACCTATGTTCAAGGAGGCTATCAATAAAAACCTGCCCAAGCAACAGGGACCTCCAAAGCAGAAACACAAGCAACCTCCACTCCCCAACATAACCCAAATGACACGTAGCCCACAAACTTAATGTGCCACTCAACCACAGCTCATAAGGCATAACAATGTACCCAACACTCTAGTCATAGGTGACTCTATAGTCAGGCACATTGATGTTCCACTCACCAGGCTAAACAAGGAGAAAGTTACTGTCAGCTGCCTGTCGGGTGCCAGGATCCGCCACATGATGCATGCACTCAGGTCACTCCACAACAAGTACAAATATGACTCTGTCATTTTCCATGTTGGTGTGAATGACCTGAGACGTACCTCCCTGGACTACATGAAAAGGGGCATGGAGGAGCTGTCCAATCTTGTAGCCCAGGCAGGTATGACCCTAGCCCTGAGTAGCATCCTGCCATCACCCAGAATGATACCACAGTACAAGGACAAAATGATTGACTTCAACAATTGGCTAAGCTTCTGGTGTCATTCTAAGGGGATCCAATATAAGTCTGCCTGGGATGACATGATCGTCAAACCAAGATGCTTTGCCAGAGATGGCCTGCACCTGTCGCCCCTGGGATTCTGGATACTGGTTAAGGCTCTAGCCACCCCTATAGTGCCTTTTTTAGGCAAGGTTCAAATGAAAATTCACCACCCTAACTGACACAGGCAAGAAGAATCTGAGGGTATTGCTACTCAATGCTAGAAGTCTAAACCTCAAAATGCACTCACTCAAGGCACTTCTTAAAATGGAGAACATCGACATCTGTGCAGTCACAGAGACGTGGTTCAAGGCTCCAGAGAGTACCCCTGCTTTACCAGGCTATAATTCATACCACACCTTTTGGCCACCTCACCTGGACTGAAACACTAAAGGCAGAGGTGTGTCCATAATCATTAAGGATATCCACACCTCAGGGCTAGTTGCTCAGCATAATGCATCCGAGATTATCCAAGTGCAACTAACTCTGGGCAAGACCGCAATCCAAATTGTAGCTTGCTACAGATCCCTCACTATGCCCCAGGATTCCCACTCCTCATTTCTTAACACACTGGAAAATATTAAGGTACAACCTAACACCCTAATAATGGGCGATTTCAACTACCCTACCATTAACTGGGAAAACTAATCTTGTACCAACTCTTGTGCTCAACGGTTTCTGGAATTCATAAATTCCAGTGCCATTGATCAACTTATCCACACCCCCACCAGGGGCAGCAATATCCTAAACTTGGTTATTACCTCCACACCAGAGGTCATTTCCTCATTGGTCAGATCCAACCACAAGCTAATCACCCTAGACATCCACATCCCTCCCCTACCCCCACCCCCATTAGGGAAACCACAGTAAAAAATTTCTCCAAAGCCAACTTCATGCTTCTTAAGACAAAAGTGCAAACTTCACGACACCCATGCTGATGGACAATAGAGGTATGACTGCTGAATCGTACACAAATGCACTTTATAAGCACTTACACAAGTGCATGGATCGTGCAATCCCTAACAGAAGCAAGATGCTAGCCTCCAAAAAAGGAAGCCAATCTGGTGGTCCCCTGCCATAAACAAACTCTACAACAGAAGAAAGAAACTGTTGCAAAAAAAAAGTAAAATCCCATGATTGGAGAAACTCCCTGGTCAGCCTCAGTAAGAAGCTGAGATCCCTCATAAAATCCTCCAAAGCTAGTTATGAAAACAAAACCACCACTGACTCTAAAGACAACCACAAAGCATTCTATAGCTATGTCAAGAATCTCAATGGCAACACTCAGACCTGCTCTGAGTTACAGCCCAATGGCACTAAATATACAGAACAAACTGATACTGCCAACATCCCGGCAGATAGGTTCAGTGCTAACTTTACCCCCTTGTCATCCCCTAAAGGGCCCATGTCTATACCAGAAGAATGCAAAGTTCCTGTAATCACGGCTGCACAGGTAAAAAACACACTATCCAAAGCCAAGAACACAGCATCCATGGGACCTGACGGCATCCAGGCTGTGTTCTACATGAACTACAGAATGAACTGGCACCCCACCGAAGTACCATGTTCAGTCATAGCCTCACCTCAGGCTATGTGCCCACTGAATGGTGCACAGTGACAGTTATCCCACTCCACAAAGGGGGGAGCCACCACAGACCCCGAAAACTACCACCCCATTAGCCTAGTCTGCAAGGCTATGGAACATATCATCATGGAACTTATAAACAATGACACTGATAATCTCCAAACTCAGGATCCCACCCAGTTTGGGTTTGTAAAAGGCAGATCATGTCTACAAAACCTGATAGACTTCTTTGAAGCAGTCACCAAAGCCGTAGATGAGGGTAAGGTGGTTCACACAGCCTATCTAGATCTCACCAAGGCTTTCAACACCATCCCCCACTCTGAAATTATAGATAAACTCACTAAACTGGGTATAAATCCCTATGTCACAAGATGAGTTGCCAACTGGCTCACTGACAGAACCCACACTGTGAAAGTAGCAGACTCCAAATCCAGTTTCAGACTAGTGACAAGTGGAGTACCACAGGGTTCAGTCCTGGATCCTCTCCTGTTTGGTATCTACTTCTCTGAAGTACAGGCCAACGCAGAAGGTCTTTGGCTAATGAAGTTCACAGATGACTGCAAACTAGGAGCCATAATAAAAACTCCAAAAGATGTGGAAATCTTACAAAAGGGCCTCACTGAGACAGATGCCTGGTGTCAAAGCCATGGTCTCAAGCTCAATGCCAAAAAGTGCATTGTCATACCTTTTGGTAAAAACTCAGTACCCATGAACTACCACACAGGCGGTAGTCTACTTAACACTGAAAGTGTGATAAGAGACCTTGGGACACAGGTGGACAGTAGTCTCTCCTTTGATAATCACATCGCCACAGTAGTCAGGAAATCCTTCTACGTAGCACACCTCATCACAAAAGGTTTCTCATCCAGGAAAAAAGAGGTCATTGTTCCGCTCTACTCGTCACTCATTAGACCCATTATAGAGTACAATACCCCTTTTGCTATGTACCTCACAAGACATCTACAACAACTGGAAAGGCCACAGAAATATCTCACAAAGAGGATTACCAGCCTCAGACAGATGCCCTATGCAGACCGTCTCAAAAAACTGCAGCTTTACTCCATTGCATATCACCTACTCAGAGGCGATCTCTGCCTAACATACACAGCTATGTCAAACCCAGAGCTTTTACTCATGCTCCACTTAAAGAAATCCCAATCTGTATGAGCTGCACGGCCTAGGGACCTAAACCTTGTCACCAAAATAAATAGAACATGCTGGAGGGATAGATTCCTGTCGCAGAGACTTCCCATACTCTGGAACAAACTACCTATCTATATCAACCAAAGCTCCTCATTAGCGCTCTTCAAGAAAAATCTTGATGATTAGATGGGAGATAGGAAAGTCACCCCGGGGATCACTTCTGTGGCTCTGCTCGACAGTGGCACAGGAAAATAATTTTCTTGGGTGGCGAAAGCTAGGGTACCTTTGGCTAGGCTTATATGGGCCCTAGGGCCAATAGCCTAGTACCTACCTATGAACCTATGAACCTATGTAATGACACACCAGGATCAGGTAGAGGGTGAGCAGCAGGCCTCCTCTAAGCAGCCCTAACAATTCTTGTGAATGTCACCTTTCACACACTTTGACCATGGCCAGAATCAAATGGCACTGAAGCCTCAGCAACCACACTACCATGATCAAGTGTGTCACCCTCCACCTGTCCAATATCTGAGAGATCAGTGGAATAGCATAAGCATACTGATGATGTCTAATGGAAATCCAGCGGATGGCTGAATCTCAACCTCAGTGCCAGATTCAACCTCTGCACCCCCAGCTGTCATCATCAGAGCCTACCAATACTCTGACATCAGGTGGTAGGAGTCCAACACTTCCACTGTCAGGATCACCTGTGATAATAAGTAACAAACTCAGGAATGAAATTACTACTATATTAAATATTAAATCAATTTATATGATACCAAAGTAACACTAGTCCCCCTATCACAGATGGTACAGCAACACAGGCACTCATTACACAAACCTCACACATACAGATAAATGTATACATCTGGAGAATACTCATCAATAAGCAAAAAAAAAATGCATGTGCAGATGACTTGATACTTTGTAGGGAGGATGGTCCTGGAAGAAATGAAGAAAAGGAAAGATGGTAGTTAAACATCCAATGGGAATAACTCACTGGGACAGGAAATACACAATTGCCTAAATGTCCTGTAAGAAATAGTTAACTGAAACTTGTCTGACACATCCATCCACAGTCCATGTGTAATGACTGAACATGTCATATAAGTCTATTAACTTATTAATAGGTACAGAAAAAAATAGAAATTATTACTCATATTATATATTTTACTATACAAGCAAATCTAAAGCTAACCATATGTAAGCTTACCTGGAAACTGTTCCTGGGACACAGTTGTTCTCAGATTCACATCAGCACTGACATCAACCACATGTTGGCATGTAGTTTCTACAGATCTGTCTGTATCTCTGACAGTGGACATTTGGTGTCAGCTGGTGCTTGGCAGCAGCCCCCCCCCCAGCCAGCTGTTGTCAGGTAACTTCAGTTGCTCTTCTCTGGGCTGATGCATTCAATTAAGTGGTCCAATGATGCACCTGATCATAATTCATGCAGTGATCCCTTAGTGCATTGACATCATTCACTAACTGGTTCCAAATCTGCATTCTGGCAGCCATATCCCCATGTCCTCTCTCAGGCCGACCGGTGCCACGGTGACTAAATGCCTAGATTACCACTTCATTTTCTGCTTCACTGAAAGGGGGTTATGTGGATTTGTAAGCTTGGTTGCCATAATACTATGTGACATAAAACAAGAAAGAAAATAATACATAAATATGACCTAACTAAAGTCTTGCTCACATACACATTTGTCAACATTAAGAACTAGAAACACACTGTTCAGTTATTAAAAGTGAAGGTTATGTGGCTGTCCCACCTCGCCCTCAAACACAAACCAAGTTTTGTCCAAACCAAGGAATGCCACTTACGTTAATACATTATGTTTCCCACTGAAATATCAAGATGCCTAAACAGTTTCAAGAGAAAAGCACTTTAAACACATTTTTGTTCATGCAATACATAACTGCTAGGTGACCCCCATCCCAAAACAGCAAACAGATGAAGGTTTTTATAAACCAAGGAACACCACATAATTAATTTGGTGTGTGTGTATATATATATATATATATATATATATATATATATATATGTGTGTGTGTGTGTGTGTGTGTGTGTGTGTGTGTGTGTGTGTGTGTGTGTGTGTTGTACATAATTATCAGAATGTGTACACATTTACAAAGGAAAAATCAATTTATGATTGCCAGTCATCTCAAACTGTACTCATCCCTGGACCATCTCAGAAGCATTACAACTCTGTCAGTGACACATACATTATATTTCTCTCCAATAACATAGAAGATTGCAAAATGCAATTTTAACAATAATACTTGTGATGAAAGTTAATAATCTATCTGAGAAATGTAAATGTTGGCAAAAAGTAAATATGGCAACACTGAAGTATAAGAAGTGCATACAGATAAAAGTTCCATTTTGTCCTGAATATATACAATGATTTGTAATATGTTACAAAATGTAAAATGTACTTGAATAATATAAGCACACCTTAACAAAATTAAAGGCCTTCTCTGCAGATAAATCACCTTCAGAGTAATAGCAATCTTCTCTTTTGTCAAAATTCACAAGTCTCCTAACCTTCAACTTCCCTAACAACATGGTTTTTATAGTATAGATTCAGTCCTCTAAGCATGCTGAAGATGAAAATGAGGTATCACTTCATCAGAATTGCAGAATACCAAACTTTGGACTTCATGTTGCAGATGTAAATCTAGTGTATACTCTACAACACTTAGTTGCTAAAGACTTGCAACTGTGAACGATAAATGGGAGAGAGAAGGAAGACACACAACAGTAACTCAGACTGCCTTCCGTATAGTGAGTGTGTCACTCAGGATACACTTAAAATGTAGAAGTAACTTTAGCAAGCTTTTAAACTGAACTAAACAGCAAGCATTTATTGTTTTTGTGCAATAGTAGACAAACTCTCCTGATGTTTTTCACTGTCATGTATTTTTATTATACAGTTAAAGGAGAATGACACACAATGCATCATAGACTGCATGTGAGGCTACAACAGAGATAAGGGAAGAATGAACACAATACAAAGAGAAGACAGAGCTGCATTTGGGTAAACATATTCATAAATGGTTGTGTGATCACTCATTGAACTAAATATGTAAGCCGAAAACGTACAGCCAACTGAGAATGGACAAGTGTGTGTCCTGTTGATACTGCAGAGGAAATGGGTATTGCTTATATGCACATGATTTGCTTTCCTGCTGCAAAGTTGTGTCTGTGGCAATAAAAAACAACACACTCCCACTGTGTTTTGCAGTTTCATTAGCATAATAGTTCGATTCCAGATCTGTGTAAAATTCTTTAATGTGTTAAAATGTTTTTTTCTTTATATTAATATTTGTGTGGTATATGGCTTAGCACACATACTGTGAAATGAGTAAAAATTCAAACATTAATGTCAGTTGCCTTAGGAAGTGCAGTCATGCTTGGTGGCATTGGGTGGTGGTTAGCACCTTGGTTAATAATGACAGCATAAATTACACCTTTGAACCAACTGTGAGTATAGCACATCTTGCATAGACATTGATGCGTCCCACATTATTTTACTGATAAATGATCATAAACATTCTTTACAAAAATTATGTATATTACCTTTTCCCTGTAATACATGAATGTTGTTCACATGTGTGCAAACAGAGTTCACTGCTGCAGACAAAAAAGAAACATTGTTACTTGCAGAAAAAGAAACACTACTTGTCTTACCTTCCTTCATGCAAACATGTTAAGTGGCATTGTGCAACAGTTAGCACTCTAGGGTAATAATGACAGTATAAATGACACCTGCAGACAAAAAAGAAGCATTGTAACTTGCTAAAATTAAACATTGTTACTTGTTTCATCTTCCTGCATGCAAACATGATGTGGCATTGCATGGTAGTCAACACTCTGGGCAGTACTGATTGTAGAAAATGCACCTGTTGCATTGCTTTCCCTGTGGAGCCAGGTGTAAGTTCATGACCACAACACAGGTGAGCCAGAGTTCTAATCCAGCATACTACTATTTTTTTAGATGTTGTGTCATTGTAATTTATATAATTTAAATAAAAAATAATGATATAAAGATAATTATACATAATATGTATAGAAGTTGATACCATATGAATTATATGTGTAACTGGGGTATCCCGACAATTATGTTTCTATAATTAATTTTTTCTGCCATGTGATGGACTTCATACATTACTGAAAGTCATCTACACAACTCACATAACACAAGTATAGCTGTAAAACAGAATGCATTGTGTGGTCTGACTCAGAACTCTGAAACCTACTTTGAAAGTATACAGGTATATGGAATTCATGTATATTGTCACACATTACACCTGCATCACATGCGATAATGCATAAACCAGGACCATGTCAGGTAAAATAACAATAAAAAACAGCTGGAATTTACTAGTGATGATGACATACTGGAACTTCTTCAGAACTCAACATTCAAATTAAAAAACAGTTTATATACACACCATTAAAATCATCACATGATGTTACAAACCAACAGAAACATAGAACCAATTAAATAATTAAAACCTAATCAGGCATTAAAATATTTCAACTTTAACACAGAATTTATGGAACAGGCTTCCCCCACAAAATGAAAATATTATCCAGAAACCTTGTATTTAACACCCAGGACTAATTAAATGCATTGATTCCCAGTGTGCCATTACATAACTAGATCTTTTTTTCATTTTGTGAGTTGATTCCCTCAATAAATTACAGGAGTTCATTTCTTATTTTAATAATACAGTTGAATTTTTAATATTTACCCACAATTTTGATGGTGAAAAAATAGTGTACTTGGATATTGAATTGAGAAAGGATGTAGAAAATGACGGATTTTTTTCCAACATTCATAGAAAAATCATGTTTTCAAACTTGCATCTTCATTTCAATAGCTAACATCCTAAATTTCTAAAGAGGGCTTTTGTAAAAGGACAATTGGTCTGACTAGCCAAAATGATTTCAGACACAGAAGTATTCTATAAAGAGTATAACAGCTTATTGGAAATGTAAGAGGGGATACCCTGAGGGGTTTGTGCTGGGAATTAAAGACAAAGTTTGCTCCAAAAGAATAAATTGTACCTATTTACCTATATTGTGTACAGGTAGAGATGATACTAGCAATGTGGTCATTTCTACAGACAGGAAAGTTAGTTATGAGTGCAATAAACCTTTTGTTATTACATACTCTTTGGATAGTAGAGCTATTATGAACTATATTTGCAAAAATTGGGGTATTTTATGTCAGATAGATGCATTATGGAGAGATTAGGGGAAAACCCCTGCATTGTGTTTAAAAAGTACAAAGCATTAAAAACTATATAGAACAGAATATCCGGCCCATGGATAGAAAAATGCACCATAGTAGAAGAATGTTCAAGTGCGGTTGCTGTTTCCAATGCCCTAATATTATTATTGGTGACAGTTTCAATATTAGGGGTAAACTATTTTTAAGATCAATACTCATTTCTCTTGTAACCTAAGCAGGCAGTTTACCTTGCTAAATGCCTAGTTTGTTTAGCCTATTACATTGGCAAGACATCTAGGAAATTGAAATTACATATGTATGAGCATTTGCTGGACATTAGGAAGGGTAATGTCACAAATGCATTGTTTAAATATGTCAATGAGTTCAATGCGTTATTTTGTTTTTTGGTGATTGAAATGGTAACTAGTGATGCATGGAGGTTTGTAACAAATGAGCATTTGAAAAAATGTGAGTTAAAATGGCAGCTCATGTTAGATGCTATGAGTTACCCCAGGTTAAATGAAGCCTGTTCCATAAATCCTATGTTAAAGTTTAAATACGTTGATGCCTGGTAAAGTTTTAATTATTTAATTGGTTCTATATTTCTACTGATTTGTATACATCCTATGATGATTTTAATGGTGTGTTTATAAACTGTTTTTGAATTGGAATATTCAGTTCAGAAAAAATGCCCATATAGTATAAAGAACAAAAGTGCTCAACTCTCAATAAAAGGTGTTTTTGGAGTTTTGCCACTGTCACTAGTGCATTCCAGCATTTTTTTTTTATTTTTCTTGGTGTTTTATATATGCTTGGGTTCCTGGTTTGTAGCTTGCCAGGTCACACACATACATGGTTAAATGATGTGTAACACCAATCGCTTTTTAATATAGCTCTATAGTTAATGACAATGATTGACAAACACTTCTTCTTTGGCAATAAGAAAAAAAATACCTGTATGGAAGCATATGTATTCTCTGTTTTACATAGGTTTGAATCCCCCATTGTACATATTCCTTTTAGCACTGTGTAAAGCCCTACAAAATATGTGTCAGCTAATAAAATTTCTCTTCCCCCCAATTCAGGCCTAAAATGTCAAGTCATTTAACATATTAGTCTTTACCACTGGAGAAACTTTTGTCAGGTATAGCAGCAAACAAGCCATACATTAATGCCAATTGTCACATTATCCTTCCTATTTCATAAACTGATTTCGTCTCTGTTTGGCAATGTTGCTTTCCATCCACCATCACGCAGAAGAAATTGGCATGGTTGTGTTGGTTTGCGGATTGGCTGTAAAATGTAAGAATTGGTGGGAAAATACTTGTTGGATGACCTGTGTAGAAATGGCAGGAGGTTGGAAGAACTATGCCCAATTCATTGCTAAAAGATGGGGTGTATAGGAGTTAAGAATATTCATTACACTCCTTGCAATACTCTACAGCCATACTCTGCTGCAGGGGGATTATTCCTGGTCTCAATATATGTCTGAGGCTTGAAACAGTCTAGCTAAGGCTGCTTCCAGTGTGACTGGCATTTCACACGCTTGCTAGCATTGCAGGCATCATTATAATGACCTGAAATGGTGCAAGCAGGTATGACTCAACCAATGCTTGAATGAGTTTAGGACTGATGACATCCCACAGTTATGTAAGTATACGGATAAAGTAACATTAACTGATTTGTAGAAAGCTGAAGATAGCCAAGACTGGCCTGCATAATGCTTTCATGTCTTTTTTTCTCCCTTCTTCCTCTTTATTTTTCAGCTGCTCAGGAGATTTCAGTGAACAGAGAGGTGCATGCTGAATGTCTAGGAAGACTCAGAGTAGCAATGGGTATGTATACAGTACTAGTGAGCATTATTTTATTAAATTATTGTTCTTCCATACATTGCAATACATTAAGCATGCATATCTTAAACTGTAAAAGTAAGCATGCATGCTTTATTATTGTAGCAGGCAAGTGTAATAGTGTATTAGGATTTGAAGGGTTCAAATCCCACAAGTAACACATATGTTCTAATAAAGATATATATGTAATAATAGTTTCTTAAAAATTTTGCATAAATTGCCATTTTGTCCTTCAATAAACACATCATATCAAATGACATTTGATGACCTCTAGTAAACTTCCTTAACTTTGATTACCAATTTTATTTACAATTGGCCATAGTATAGTTGATTCTAAACACAGCATAAACATCCTTATAATGTTAATCAGGACAGTGTACCTGCTCATCCTGCCCAGTAAGCAGCGTCCATACCTTTGCTTGCTTACTGTACTTATAAACCTCCTTGTAATGTTAATCAGGACAGTGTACCTGCTCATCCTGCCCAGTAAGCAGCGTCCATTTCTTTGCTCTCTTACTTTACTTATAAACCTCCTTGTAATGTTAATAAAGACAGCATACCTGCTCCTCCTGCCCAGTAAGCAGCATCCATACCTTAGCTTACTTACTTTATTAATGGAGCAGAGTCACTTCATAGACCATTCATCAAATTACCAAATACCAACCAAATAAGCAGCATTCTTACCTCTGTTTGCTTACCTATTCAGTAAACTTCCTCCAGCTGCTCATTTCCTTTCCACAAATCCTTGGAATAAACCTCCACACACGGGAGGGGGAACAGAAGAGGGTAAGCCTGTCCCTCTTCTCCGCCTACCCCAACTAACCTAACCAAAATCCCCACCAAACCGCCAGCAAAATAGGGAGGGAGGGTAGCAAGTTCATGCCAAAATGTGATTACTTACCCAGCTACACTTGTCTAAACCTCATAAGTCCCTCCCCACCCTTATGTCATTTCCTCCCAATCATCCCTCCCTCCATTTATCCCTTTCACTTCCCCCACCCACTTAACTCCCATTAATATATCAGCCTAACCCCTTCTGAATATGTCCCAGGACAACTTGGTTTGTTACCAAACCTCATTTGTTAACTTAATCTGTATTATCTTTATAACCATATATGCATATTATAAAACAGTTTTATGAAAATGATGATAAACACCAGATGCATCCAGTTAATAGCACTGTAGGGATATTCAAATGTGGACATTATAACATGTGTGAATATATTAATGTTTATGAAGAAGTTTTTATAGTCCGCAATGAATTGTCCATTAAAATGAATGTTTTTATAATTGTTCTTCCATTAATGTGGCTTTTTTACGATGTCTACAGGTTGCGGTGCATATTACATAAGGAAAACAACAAGATGATTGGCTGATCATATTAGAGAGCACTATCAGGTTATTAAAAATAAAGATCTTAAGAATGCTCTTGCAAAGCACAGCATTACCTGTTCTAAATTTACAGAGTTCAAATTTGTAGTAATAAAACAAGTTCAGACCTTTATCGGTGATGCTAATTCTCTACTAGAAGTTAAAGAATTAAGAAGGTAGATATTCCTTAATTCTTATGCACTTAATGACAACCTAAATATCAGGTTTGTCTTGAAGTGGAATAAGTAGGATGTGACATCACTGGAAATTTTAAAGCTATTGGTAGATTTGTTTTATATAAATTGTTAATGATTTAATGTTGATTATGTTTCTTATGAAGTTCTTAGAATAAATTTGGGAAAGAAAACACCAAGTTTTGGATTTTAGCTTGTCTTCTTCATTTGTAAAGTTTGTATTTATTTTGTGTTTTATATTCTTCTTGTGGTGATTGGAGTATAATATATCATATATGTATATTGCAAAAATTATTTGCTACAATTGTCTGTCCTGATTTCTATTTTGAGAAACTATAGCTAATATAAAAGTAAAAATATATATTTTAGTTTACTAAATTATTGTATGTGACATATAATGGTTCTAGTTATCTGTTTATTTTTTCTGTTACCCCACCCCTTTTCTCTTTTTTTTTGTTTATATTTGTGATCACACCACACTGATGTCATAATTTCCTGCCAACAAACAAAATGATCTCCAGCACAGAGAGGTGTACAAACAACTGTGTCTCAGCCTGACAACCATTCTCCAGCTGCCACACCAGCACCCAGCGCATTGGGGACACAACCTGGCAGTACTGCCTCTGCTGCCCCTGCACTACCTGGGCCATCAACATCAAGTAGCATTAACTCATTCACTGCAATGGTGCTCAGGAAGTTTGCACTGTAACTGCAGATTCATATGTTGCTTCCCCTTTGTTCTTCCCCCTGCTTGTCCCCTATTTCATCACTTTCCTATGTATTCCATTTTCACACCTTTAATATGATCAAAAATAGTATCACACACCACACACATGGCAGAAATGCCCCCTACTAAAGCCATCACTTTTTTCCTCTGCATTTGCATGGAGTTTGGCATTGTGCACCAGTGCTAAGTAATGGTGAATATCTCTTCATGTTTATGGCAAAATCTGGTGAGATTTTGCCATCAGTCTCACTAGTCTAGTTATCTCTGCACATTGCTGCTTAAACTATCTGCACTAAAGGAACAGAGTTAGAAGAGTAAATGCAGTACTTTGAAACATTTACTCTGACAATTATTTAGATTGCTGAATGTGAAAAAAATCAAATCCTATGTGGCGTGTTGACATAAATCACTTGACTGATGTTTTTATTTGTTTATTTTGTTACAGTAGCTTCAAGGGTTTGATTCTAGATGCATCTGCCATTATTTCTTAGTGTGATGATATATATGTATTAAATATTTTATCACAGGCATATTAAATATGTTAAATCTTAGAATTTCTCATGGAGATATATTGATTACTACACACCAATGAATATTTGAAGTGATATCCATCCCAACTGCTATCACATATCTAACTAATCTTGATCTGGTTGTCATAAGCTTATTGTCCCTCTCCTAAGCCTTCTCTAACACTATAACACTCACTTCATGCTATTCAGCATGAAAGAGTAATAATTATAACAGACAAAAAACATGACCATTAATGTTCCATTACAACAAACACTCTAGGTGTATGTTTGTCTCTACTTGTATTCATCCTATCCTTCCAAATACTCTTTATGTGTGAGGATGTATTAGGTTGATGGATGGTGTCTGTAGACTGACTTGACTGTGTCAAAGCATAATACTAACATTGGTACTTTTCCATTATTGGGGCAACACCATAAATGTTGTAGCTGGCACTGGGAATCTTCACTATTAGCTTCTGTATGGCTGTTGGCCAAGAATTTCATAATTGCAAAAGTTTTGTAAATGATTATAGGCCACAGAAAAGTGATACAGCTCCTGTCAAGCCCCCTATAGTAACTCTTGCCAGTAAACCACGGCTCCCATCTGTAAAAGCATTTAGACAGAATACAATCATTTAGTGGACACAGAAAAGCAATAAAAATGTTTGTAGTATGCTATATTTTTTTACAAAACTGTCCATATTCTAAAGTGTTTGGCTAACAGACATAGAGAAACTAACAGTTGTGCGATGATTATAAGTGCTAGCTACCAGATTTACTTTCTAATGTTTTACATGTAGTATGCGATTTTTCCATTACTTTTCAGGTGGTTGTCATGCAATGTCAGTAAAAATTAATCTTTGCTTAGTACTTACATAACAAAAAGCGACACTATCTCTTGTTAAAATC
Source organism: Protopterus annectens (assembly GCF_019279795.1). Classification (NCBI taxonomy): domain Eukaryota; kingdom Metazoa; phylum Chordata; order Ceratodontiformes; family Protopteridae; genus Protopterus; species Protopterus annectens. The sequence continues at coordinate 1,578,503,645 of NC_056735.1, forward strand.
CCATACTATTAAATTAATGAAGAATGGTCGTTACCATTGTCAAGGTAACAGTATCAACACAGCAGCTGCCACTTCATTAAACCACTTCAAGGCTAACATCTGTGGGAGATTTTGCAAAAGCAGCTACCGCATCTAAAGTGTCCTGTAGCTATTTCAAACTGCAGAGGGATGAGGGAATGCTAGTCCCTGTTACAAATGTAATTTACCAAAAAAAAAAAAAAACAGAAAATTAATGCAGCTCTATCGGGGCAACAGCATAAATGTGGTAGCTGGCACTTGGAATCCTCGTTGTTAGCTGTTGGCCAACCTTGCTAGCTTTCGTATGTCTTTTGGCCAGCCACTTCACAATTGCGATGCAATTTTCAAAAAAAAAAAAAAAACACAGAAAAGTGATGAAGCTCCTGCCATTCCCCCCCATAGTAACACACATAGAAAAGCTAACAGCTTTGCAATGATTCCAAGCGCTAGCTTCTGCATTTATGGTGTTGCCCCTATAACAGAAAAATACCCTAACATGTTACCTTAATACAATAGACACACTCATACTTCACCGTAGTCATTGCTTGTCATATTTGCAGATATTATCACATTTACTTATGTAATGCCATTTTGACACAATCTGTGAAAAAGAAAACGGAAAGATTTGGATTCAAACCCTGTGTTATATGCGCTGCAAATATGCATTCATTGCTTTTACACCTGCTGCTCCAGGGAAAGATAGGCAGCAGGTGTGTTTTTTACACTCAGTACTGTTCAGAGTGCTGATGGCTGTGCCTCATTTGCTTAATGTGTTTGTGAAAGGGAAGGCAAATTAATAGACACATTACTATTTTCCTATTTAAGCAGAGAACCGCATTTGCTCATTGCTTAACTCAGTGCAAATGGGAAAAGCAATAACAACAATTTTTAATGTCATAAACGTTATAGCACAACATTTCCAATATAAACTTCAGTATGACGACAATAGTGTCTGTCTACTATTTCAGCCATAGCATATAAGCATAACTAATTTTCAAGTTTCAGGTTTTATTCATTAATTGTGAATCTCACATGCACAAACACTTTGCCATCATTTGCAAACCAATTTCTTGGTGATGTGCTATGTAAAGAGATGTTTGGCATGTATTACTGTGTTTATTGCCCAGTTATTCTTCATCCCATCAAAAGGCTTTTAAAAACACTACCAAAGGTAAGGGACTTGCTGACTGTACACATATTTTCTCATACTTATTTGTACCTTACTCTGGTGCACTTGAAAATGGGATATGTCACTAATAGGTCTAATGTCAACTGCACTGCATAAATAAATAGTGCAACTGCATTACTATATTAGTTAAACCTTTATATCAGCAATAGACATTGAGCTTGTCTTACTGCAGACATCAAATTTCCACAATATGAACACAAGTACATCAGCACGTTCAACCATGCTGTTCACAAAATGTGTGTGTTTGTGTGCGTGTGTATGTGTGTGAGTGTGTGAAAATAAAAATGTATAACGTACACAATATATTGAGAAACAGGTGCACGTATGTCTCATTTCTGCAACGTGCATTCATGACAGCTTATTGCATATAGTTTAAGAAGCTGTCTTTAAAAGTGTATTTTCACATTGCATGCAAAATAGAAAATCTTAAGTCCACACTTTGCACACCAGTCTCATAACAGTATATGTTACCTGCAACATGTAATGATGATATCAGTCTCTATGAAAGCCACTCTGGCAAGAAAAAATCAGATGTCAGTGATGGTGTAAATGTTAACTACTGTGTTCTGCAGTTGGGAAAAATAGTTAGTTAGGGGTTCAGTTAGCATGATAGTCAGTTGCAAGTCTGTCTGTATTTGTAAGTGCGTGTGTGCATCAGAAGAGCATGAATCTGTGTCCTACTGTCAGCAATGACGTTTCATGGAGAACAAAAGGTTTTACAGTTGGACATAATTACACAGACATTTCATACAGGCCACTCAACATCTTCCTCCAAACATGCACTGATGATATCACCTGCTATAAAGTATTCTGCAAAAGGACAAAAGGTACACTTGTGCTATGGCACCTGTGGTACATACTATGTTCTCTAGCTTGTGTAACTATTTAGGTAGGGGCTCTAATCTCACTGAGGTCACCTTATGCATTTGTGTGCAGTTAACTATCATTGTGGAAACTGTTTTAGGGCAGCAACATGTGAGGCCCTCCTAGTAACACCTTCTTGTCAAAGCATACACTGATCATGTCATCCTCTATAAAGTGTACTTTGAAATTAAGTCAAACATGTGCTGTGGAGCTAATACTAAGCACTATGTTCATCAACTTTTCTAACTAGATAGACAAGGGTTCTAATTTCACAACAGTCAACTTGAGTGTGTGTTCATCCACATAGTATTGCACAGACAATTTTATGCTGAGATGTGACTCCACATCTATGTTAGACACTCCGCCAAACATTTTCTTCTCAGCAGACAATGGTGCTATCATCCTCAACTGCACTGTGACACTGCTAAAGTCAAACATATGTGGTGGTGCTAGTCATACATTTTATGGAACCCAGCTCCAATGCCTACACAGGTGTAAAGTTCAAATCTAACCTCAGTCAACTGCTGCATGTGTGGTTGGTGGAATATTATGGTTACTGTATGATTTTTTGAATATTTTTTCATTTGACTGCAACTCAAGAGAACCTTTAACATAGCCTCATGAATCCAACATCCTTTTTTTCACTCTCTCCACATAACATCCCTTTTGCAAAAGACTAGAGGATGTCATCTCAAGCATGCATATGCACATCATGAAGCAAACTCCTTCCATGACCCTTTGCAAAACATCTCCAGACCACTGTATGTGTTTTTGCTAATTCTGTTATGGAGTGGTACACATGTCACATATGAACAGAGGTAATATGTAATAGAATCAAGCATATACACACATACCCTTACTATCTTCCATTATATAGCTATAGCAATTTTTATTTACATGCCATAATAATGGCTAGGATTTTATGTGATGTTGGCCATTAGCATAGTAATATCCTATGACCTTATGAACATTGCACATGTTAATCTTGCTGTCATGCACATGTGCTATGTTGAGGTGTGGATGTACGGTAGCCCTAACCCAATGTATTCAAGTCTGTGATTTGAGGTAATATATTTATTTATTTATATTTGTTGACCGGGAGTGTCTGACTGGACGTAGGTCCATTTTCAGTGGAGGCCCGGGGGGAAAAAAGTACCACAGTTAAAATAAACAGACAATAGTTACATTGGATTACATAGTGATTAACAATTTACATAGCAATTACTTACAACATATTTACAGATGAAGAACATAGTACATCAGTTGACAACTAGAATCTTTATTTGTGAAGTACATAACAGACATTAACAAATGTTACAATAAGAAGTTCCTGCTGTATAATACATACTAGGCTTATGAGCATCTGAGCTTGCTATAATTGAGGTAGTTAGTGGAGTGGAAAGAAAGGTAGTGGTTGGATGGGGTGGGTGATATTAGAGTGGGAGATGCAAGGGCATAGCCAGCATGTTTTTAGGCGCACTTTTAGTAAAAGTTTGAAGTGGGTGCATGATGGTACGGAGGTAATTGTGGGTGGGAGGGAGTTCCATAATTTGGCTATGGTGCAAGGGAATAGTGCTTCACCAGCAGAGTTATTGGCTTTAGTGATCTGCAAGTGATTTTTGTTGCTGGATCTTAGTGGTCTGGTGGTGCGATAGGGTTGGAGTAGATTCTGGAGAGATTGGACATTTAGTGGATGGTATACTAGTTTATGGGTGAGTGAGAGTTGTCACCATTGAAGGAGGTGAGGGAGTTCAAGCTAGATCAGTTCAGCAAGTGAGAGACAGTGGTGACTATGGTAGGATGCTGCTATGGCAAATTTGGCAATTTTGTTGTAGCAGGTCTCTAGCTTGTTTAGATCGCATTGCCTTAGGTTGGTATATATTGGAGAGGCATAAAGTAGGGTGGAGATAATGTGGAAATTTGCTATTGAAATCTTTGCTGCTTTGGTGAGACGTTGCTTATTTCTGTATAACACTCCTAGTTTTTTGTGGACTTTTTTATGTTCATGGATATGTGAATGTCAAATTTTAGTTTATTGTCTATTTCCACTCCTAGCAATTTGGTATGTTCAGTTGGGTATATAGTGGTGTTGTCTTTTGCTGTGATGTTAAAGTGAGAGTTGTTTTGAGTATGTTTGGTGACTTGGAAGATGAGTAGTTTAGTTTTGTTTGGGTTGAGTATTAATTGGGCATTGGATAACCAAGTTTCAACAGAGGAAAAGGCTTCCTGTGTGACTTTTTGCAGTTTGGGTAGGAACTGGGCTGAGCAGATGATGGTTAAGTCATCTGCATATTGTATGAGTGTGCCATGTTTGGTGGGAGAGGCTGGATTATTGATGAAAACAGAAAAGCGTAGGGGTCCAAGGATGTATCCTTGGGGAACCCCTATGGAGACAGGTAGTTGGGGAGATTTGTAATTCTGCCATACAATGGATTGTTGGCGGTCAGACAGGTAATTCTGAAACCAGTTGGTGACTGATTGTGAGAAGGATAGGTTACTGAGGACAGAGATAAGTTGTTTGTGTGGGACCATGTCAAATGCTTTAGATAGGTCTAGGAAAGTAGCAGAGGAGAGATAGCCATTGTTTTTATGCTGAAGGACAGTGTTAGTAATGGAGAGTAAGGCAGTGGTGGTGCTATGGTTTGGTCAGAAACCATGCTGAGTATTGGAAAGGAGGTTGTTAGTAAGGAGGTAGTCTGAGACCTGAGAGTGTATACATCTCTCTCTAGTATTTTGGAGAGTGGAGAGAGAATAGCTATGGGGTGGTAATTGGTTAGTTCTGTGGAGGGTCCACCTTTGTGGAGGGGAATTATATGTGATACTTTCCACAGTGTGGGAACGTAACTTTCTGACAGAGATCGGGTAATCAAGATGGATACTGGATAGGCCAGAGCACCAGCTGCGATTTGTAGGTATTCACTTGGGAGGCTGTCTGCTGCTAATTTGGTGGGCTTAAGTTTAGTTAAGAGTTTTTTATGTTGGCAGTCGGTACAGGAGAAAAAGAGAAGGCAGTGGGGAGATTACTAGTTGAAGGTGTTGGTTGGAGGGGAGGGTGGTTGTGTTGTTTAGCTAGTGATAGTATGGTTTGTGTGAAGTGTGTGTTGAATGAGGTAGCAATATTTTCTGAGGAGTGAAGGATGTTAGGAGGAGGGGTACTGACTTTACCTGGGTGGAGGATGGAGTTTATGGAGGACCAGAATTGTTTGGGGCTGTGTTGTGAGGAGTCTAGGGCAGACTGGTAGTATTGGAATTTGTCCTGTTTTATTAGCTTTTTGACTCTATTGCGTAGTTCTAAGAATTTCTGTCTAGTTGAGGGGGTTTTGGTTTTGCGCCAGTGTTCCCAGGCTTTATCCCTGTTTTTAATTTCTGACTTAGTGGTTTTCTGTAGCCATGGGGAGGGTTGTGCTTTGATTCTGGAAAGTTTTATGGGGGCATGGTAATTAAGGATGCTCAGGAAGGTAGTATTAAAAAATTCAACTGTGTCATCAAGACTGAGGTACTTTAGAGGATGCCAGATACATTCTTTGAGAGATGAGATGAATGTGAGTGGGTTAAAGTTTAGTTTTTTAAGTATTTGATGATAAATGACAGGTTTAGCTTGTTATAGGTATTTTTTGAGTAGGAATGTTGGGGAGTGATCACTGAGGCTATCTGATAAGCAGCCTGTTATATATGACTTTATACCAATATATTGATGGTTGCTGCTGCTATTTGATTACATGTTTCTTCTATAACAAACCAAAAATGGGTTGTAATAATATACCTCCTGAGAATGGTTGGAATGGGATGATGTTATGTATATTGTTGTCTTACTAAGGCATGTGTTTTGTAGTGGAGTATATCAACATCCTACGCAGTTCTCATTCAACCATCACAGTGACACTTGTAATATGGCACAGGCGTTCATGTGTATGCTTACTAAAATTAAATGCTCTGTGACATACATTAGTCAAAGTCAAAGTGAACTTTATTGTCATGCAGACTGCACAATGATGCAACTGAATGAAATTGTGTTACTTCAAACTTAATGTGCATACAACATATTCTGATATTAATACAACACATATACTAATGCTAATCCAACAATAACAACAGTAAGACATTTATGCAGTGCAGTAACAAGTACAATGACATGCACCAAGACTATTCCACTTGCATGTCTTCATCAGTACCCAAAATATTACACAGATATTATATTGCACAGATCAAAATCAGACAGATTTCAAATTGCACTGAATGCTAACTTGGCATATTGCACAGAATGTTAACTTGCCATCATTACTATTACACATAATGTATAAGATTGTACTTTCATAGAGTTATTACATATGTCTGTGAATTACTTCAGCATTGAACTCCAGACCTCCATGACTAGTGTGGTGTATGTTATTACTGGATTTCAGAAGTCTGATGGCTTGTGGAAAAAAAGCTTCTGTTAAATCTAGTGGTTTTGCAATGTAAGCTATATAGACCTGATATCTCCTGCCTGAAGACAAACATGAGAACAGACCATGGAAGTGCTGTCACAAATTATTTTTTAACTAATAGTTTTTGACTATTTTCATGGCTCTGATGAGGCCCTGAGCAGAGCGCAAATCCTGGATAGATGGGAGCATAGACCTGGTAATTCTCTCCGCCACTTTCACCACCCTCTGTAGAGATTTGCGATTTGAAACTGTGCAGTTTCCATACCAAACCAACAGATTACTAGTCAGAATGCTTTTGATGGTACCCCTAAAGAAGGTTATGAGAAGTGAAGGTGATAGTTTTGCTCTCCTCAGAAGGTGTGGATGTTGTTGTGCCTTCTTGACAATGTGATTAGTGTTTATTGCAAAGGCAAGTCATCAGTGATATGCACCTCTAGAAACTTGGTGCTCTTCACTTTTCCACTGTTTCTCTCTTGATTGTGAGTGGAGAATGAGCCTTGTGTTTCTTCCTGAAGTCTAATATTATCTCCTTTGTTTTATTCGTATTGAGAGACAGGTTGTTGTTGTCACATCACCACTGTAGTGTCATCTGCAAAATTAATAATGTAGTTTGTGTTGTACCTATTGATGCAGTCATGTGTCAGCAGGGTGAACAGCAGGGGACTCAGAACACATCACTGAGGTAATCCAGTGTTCAGTGTGATGCTCATCGAGGTACTGCTGCTTATGCATACTTTTTGTGGTCTGTCAATAAGAAAGTCCAGAATCCAGTTGCATAAAGGAATACTAACACCCATATGGACCAGCTTGTCAATCAGATGTTGGGGAATGACTGTGCTGAAGGCTGAGCTGAAGTCAATAAATAACATGCGGACATAGCTGTTTTTGTTCTCCATCTGTGCCAAGGATAAATGAAGTGCCAGTGAGATGCCATCTGACTTTGAGTGATTGGATCTATAAGCAAACTGGAGTGGGTCCAGTATTGCAGGAAGACTTGATGTTAACTAGTCTTTGACCAATCACTCAAAGCACAAACATCATAGTGATTACATGAGCACAGACATCTTGTTTCATCCACATGTTGTAATGATGTTATATACACAAACATATAACCAGTTCAGATTCAATTGGAAACTTGGTGAATTCATTGTATGCCAAATTATGTTGCTATTCACAAGGATTATTAAGGAAGTCTCTAGCAGCATTGTGTGACTGTAAGCATTTATATAGGTAACTGTTCTGCATGAACCACATCCACCTCATTTTTAATGTGTGCATATATGGTATCAGGATCCTCACACACAGCTTTACAATGAAAAACATATAGGCATAAGATGTGCAATTGATGAAATTATGTGACATAAGCAGAGTCAGATAACTGTGTGAACAGTTCCACTGTATTACATGTGATGCATACTCAAGGTTGTTTTTGGAAGTGTTGTCACAAATTATTTTTTAACTAAGTACAAAATGTTAAGGGAAAACACAACTCAGTGTAGAGCTGTTTATGAAGGGCACCACCCATACTCAACTGTAGGAAATAGACAATCTGCTAACTGACAGATTTGGAGCAAATTTCACTGCCTGTCCACACTGGCCATCATGCAAAGTATGCATATAAACATTACTCATCTCATTTTCACAAGACATAAGCTAATCTGTGCATTCTCTAAAGCTAAAATATGTCATTGATGTGCCCTGGCAACTTCCCAGGTTGCCTTTTCAGTAACTTAAAAGTTGACCTAGCAGACGCAGTTAGATCCCTACTTAACTATAGCCTCCAGACAGGCTACATTCTGGCAGAAGGGTTTATAGCAATGGTCATCCATCTGAACAAGGGGGGAACAATCACTGACCAAGGAACTGTAGACCCATATGACTGACTCACCACATCTGTATGGCAATCAAAAGAAACATCATGGACTTTGTCAAAAATGACACAGGTAAGCTCCTGACTGTGTATCCGATCTAGTTTCAATTTATTAAGGCTACATCATGTCTGTTAAATCTGCTTGACTTCTTCAAGAAGGTCACCAAGGACATGGATGAGGGAAAGACTGTGCAACACAAGTACTACAGAGAAACCATCTCAACTGGGCATAATAAACACATACGTCACCGAATAGGTAGACAAATGGATCACCAACGGGACGTATATGGTTAAAGTGTGTAAATTCACCTCTAGCAAGAGGCCAGTGACTAGAGCTATACCACAGGTTTCTGTAATAGGCCCTTTCTTGTTCTGTATTTAATATCTCAGAAGTCAAGACAAACTTAGACAGCCTTAGTCTGACCACTTTTGTAGATGATTGTAAATTGTGGACAATCATTGAATCCATGAATGCTATTGATATACTGCAGAAAATATCAATGCACAAAATGGATTGTTGTTATAGCCATGGAGACACACTAAATAAATGCAAAAGCAAAATTATTCCCTTTCGGTAAGCAAATACCAATGCTAATTGCAATATAGACAGCACACCCCTATGAGTAGACCCAGTAGTATGTGATCAAGGTACTCAGGTAGATAGCAAACATAACTTCAATCACCATGCACCCACATTAATGACACATCCTTTGAATGTGGCACAGCTAGAAGTATTGGCAAACCATGCACATCAAAGGACATTATAATGCCATTAAACCTGACCCTCATCATAACAATAATTGAGGACAATGCACCCTTTTGCATGTACCTCACCACACATCTGCAACAACTGGAGCAACCTCAGAGTTTTTACACAATGAAGATACATGATGTAAACAACAAGTCATATGCAGAAAGATTGAAAGCCCTATTACTGTATTATATCTCCTACATACTACTTAAAGTCGATCTGTGTCTGGCCTACATGGCAGTCTCCAATCTGTCCCTGATGGAAATGTTACACACTGTTTACACAAACTGCATGAGAGTCTCTTATTCCAAAGATGTTAACCTAGCCTCTGACATAATTAATCATCATAGAGATATAGATACATCTCTCAGACACTACCCCTTCTCTGGAACAAGTTTGCCATTCACATAAAGCAAAGGTCTTTTCTGACCCTCTTCAAGTGCAACATAGATCAATGGATGGTTAACTATAATTGTAATCCTGTTGCTGTGCCCATTTCCCTTGTGGATAGAGGCAGTGGTATTAGATAACATAGCATAAGCTCATACATGTGTGAACCTTGTTCACATAGCTATTAAGGATTATGAAACTCATGTTAAGTATGGCTAGGCTTTTATGGGATCTTGGGACTTTAGCCTAGTACTCTGCTATGCACCTATAAACCTGTGAAGTTCAATTGTATCTTAGGTACAACTATAGTGTGACTGCACAGTGTCACAAACATACCAGTACATCATGTCAGTATTACCACTTGATAGTTTCATGAACACGTATACATGCATATCAGGATTTAATGGCAGTATAACATTTTCCATGGCAATGTCAGGGGAACAGTAATCTTGTGATACATGTCTTGAGTTTGACATGTGCTGACAGAAAGTGTCCTCCATGTATTGTTTGGTATGTGCACAATATCACAGTGACAACTTCCTCACTCATTGAAGCTAGACTTCACAGTGCTGGAGTTTCTGTGCACAGAGGCATAACTGATGCACTGCCATCAGTCTCTCATAGTGTTGTACCATTCATTATAATGGATCACTTCTTAATTCACACATCAATTGCAGATGCTGCAGGCAATATCCATTGCTATTACATGTGGCAGATGCACGCAATACACAGCTGTATGTAGGGAATGCACTCATAATAATGTTTTGTTTTTAAGTGTTATTATCCATATGGCCAAGACATGTATGTCATCCAGGGATGCTTTACTCAAGTGTGTTCTTAGCCCAGTGAGCTCCCAAACATCTTGTACATAAGTACTCTTTTTGATGTCTAGACATTAGGATTTGACAATGCAAACTTCCCTTTAAGGTGTTCTACAAGATGCATGTGTGGTTATGTCTTTCTGTGATGCACCCAGTAAACACATACCTCATTGACAACATTGATGGCATGGGTTAGATTCTTGAAGGTGTGAATTGTGGTTTATGCATCATGTATACCTCTCAACTAGCCAGGATTGCCCCTAATTTAAACTACAGGTTTAACACTGTCCCTCATATCCCCCTCCAAAAAGTGATAATTTTTTTGAGGAAGGTGTGTTGAAGTCCCGTATAGAATACTGACAAACTATGACAGTTGTACAAACGGGTGCTGCAAAATATGTATAATAACTTACAATTGCATATTATGTCAATGTCACAGATTAATTGTGGCATTATTTTAAAATTTTCCATGATTTTGCCTACTTCTGTCTAATGTCCATGAGTCTGTTTCTATGTGTCCCTGAATGGTTGAGAAGTATGCTAATATTTCAGTCATATTCAAGCAACTCAATTTGTAGACCTTCACAATATGCATATAACCTCCTGTTGTGTATACCGTCTTTTGCCAAATGTCCTTGTGACGATTGGGAAGAGATGGGCGAAGGCTGCCAGCCTAGTCAAATAGAATTTGATATATAATTCTGGCATTTGTAAATAAGTGTAAAATACAGGCATGTTTTCTTGAGTGTAAAAGAATATTGTGAAATGTGGAACTGCAAAATATGTGACAACATTGCTCTCTACTGACCCAGTGAAGCATGTTGTGACCCTTTCATGTTAGAATTCGTCTCCAGTGCATCTGGATGAAGGTTTTATGCCCATTGTTTTAAGGCTAAAGTTTATGACCAGAATTTAGATGTGGAATGTGCTTTATGGCTCTAGTTTCTGTTAGAATATACATGTGAAATGCCTTGTATTGTTATAAGTCTCAGACCTGGTGTTAAGATGATGCAATATGAATACTGGGAAAACCTAAGTGTCAAAAATTATGTAATTTGGGAGGGGCTTAGAGACAGGTTTGTTAGCAATGTTTAAATACTATTTCTCACAAGAGACTGGGAGCATTTTGACTTTGGACATCTATCTCAGCACTCTGCCATATGCTCACATGTAAGTTTAAGCACTGTGATTTCCTGTAGGAATAGTTAAAGCTAGTAAAGATTAATTAGGTATTTTTCTTTGAAATCAGACTTGTCCTACTGTATTATTTTAAGTTTCTGTGTGATCTCTGAACTCTTAGATATTTCTGTGGTGTGGTATTTTTGTCTTGTGTTTTAATTATTTATTATTAAATATTTTTAAAACCTTCTACCTGTGGCTGGTTTGTGTAGAGATAAGCTCTAGAGTACATTGCATATTTATAGAAGTTATTGTAATAAGCCACTCTAAAGTAAGCCTTGATTGTTAGTCATACTACCATTGGATTATAATATTGCACAGTAATAACTGGACACCCTTTTAAGGGCCATTTAGTAGCTGATATTATTAGTTGGGTGGTGGCAGTAATTACTACTGTATAGTCTGGGTAAAGGGGCACAGCTGGAGAATCTGTGTCAGCCTTTTCCCAGGAGTGTCTGTGAAGTTGTATAAATACTTATCTCAAAGTGTGTGTGTGTTGTGTCAGCTACTTGGCAGGGACACGAAGCACTGGTTGTACAGAGAGGGTGCTGGAGGTTTTAGCTTGACCAGCTAGGCTGAGACCTGGAGCCTATAGCTGTGCCAGTGGGGAGTCTTACTGGGGATCTGGTGAGCAAGGGAGCAACCAGCCCCAGACTGACTGTGATCTCTGTGTGCACTTAAGGGAAATTGTACTTTACTGTGTGTATTAGTTATTCTTTCTTCTCTTCTATGAGATGATCTCTCTGGTGTTAGTAGTGAGGATTGAGGCTCCTTGATTGCTGGGCCAGGGCACAGTCGTCACAGTCCACTCCAATGATTATGTCATTGGTATTTATATCACAATTACTCATCTCCATTGACATGTAACCTTGTGTGACAGTCACACATATACTATAATGTGTGATGATATAAATATCCTCACTCAGGAGCTGTAAACAGCAGAAAGTACTGTGCTATGTACATATGTACTTAATTTTATGCTGACTTGTCTTTGGAATGTACATACATTGACATGCCCTTTGCGTGTGTTCATTACCATGTTGCACATATCCTTTTCCTCTTCATTTTTATCATTCATGTCTGTGGTTGTTTTCAATATGCACACTACACCAGACTACCGTGTTTCTAGTGCATTCTATTTACACTTGGTGATCACCACAACATTCTTTATTTCAGTATGCCAAAAACATGTTGTAGTGTACATTGCATTGAGTACACTTTTCTATAATGTGTTACTGCAGCAATCATTGCATTGTTTTTTGTCCTTTTGATCTTTGTGGCTGTCCATGCAATTTTGCAGAGCAGAAAAGCTATCAGGATAGGCAATATACTGGGGCTGTATATAAGAAAGAGATAAATGAAAATATATATCTTGTTACAACATATAGTTGTCTTAGTTCTAAAATAATAGATCAAGTTAGATATTTCTGGAAATATTTGACAAAGTATACAGAATTTTTTGGTAAGAGGTAGATTCAGCATTCCATCTCCTAATATACCATGTAGTTTGACAATGTGTGGAACATTTGCTTGTGGCAAGTGCAAGGCTTGCAAGTATGTGATAAAAACTTTCCCTAGAATTAACAATGCTCCTTTAAGAACTTGTGGTTATTTCACTTGTAATACTGAAGGTGTTATATACACCTTGAGATGTCCTTGCAACAAATTATATATTGGAGAAACAAAAAGGTGTTTTAAAACTAGAATTTTAGAGCATAAGAGGGATATTGTTAATAAAAAAGCAGAGAGCTCTATAGCCAAAGATTTTAGTTTGTTTCATGATGGAGAAAGTTAAGAGCTACAAGGTACTGTTTTGAAAAAAATACAAATGTCTAGATTTGATGTTTCCTTTATCAAGAAACAGTTGCTTTTAAAAGAATCTACCTACATTTTAAAATATGACACCCTGTCTCCAAGGGGACAAAATGAAGAATATAATTGGAGAGTATTTCCTTAATTGTTTAATTGTTTAATTGATGCATTTGTATGTGTATATATATGGGACACATGTTTTACATTGTGTTATACTCCTTAAAGGCTTTGGCCGAGATGTCAGAGTTTTATTGAATTTGTTGGATATACTGGTGGTTGTTTCTTTTTTGCTACAAGGCAACTTTTTTACTTTGTGCAGCAATTGGTTAATTTTGCAGAGCAAGTCTGAACATAGGTAAACTTGTCTGCATGTTTTATATGCATCCATGCTGTTCAACACGGTTCCTTGCCCAGCAAGACTTTTGCTGGCCATGAAAGATTGCTTGTGTCTGCGACATGATATGCATATGTAATTAGCATAACTGGTCATCATGCAAACACATAAATTCCATGAAGGCTTTGTGCCAAGCCTACATGGAGTTTATTGAATCCCCAAGTCGGAGTGTATGAACTCAGAGATGGATAAAGGAAGAATACAGGAGCTGTTTACCTCACCTAAAACTTAGACACTCAACCATGTTATGTCTCTCCCTCTCTCTCTCTCTATATATATATATATATATATATATATATATATATATATATATATATATATATATCTCACACACACACACACACACACACACACACACACACACACACACACACACACACACACACACACACACATGGGCATTGTACCGCTAGAGCATGAAAATTTACTGATGTACATTCTGTGAGTAAGGTAATATTAGTAGTATAAGTACACTGAATAACATTAAATGCAGCTGTGTAAAAAATATTGCAGCCTGTAAAGCTGTTATTATAATCATGCATTTTTAATGTGTTGACTATGGAAAAATAACTCTTTCACTCATTTGTACTGACTGGCATGATAATTAGTCTACATTCATGTTTTAAATTGTGGCATGATAATTAGTGTAATGCAAAATTAGGGGAAAGTATTTATATTTCATGTTTTTTTTTAGTATAATACTTTAACAGATGCATATTCATAAAGCTCCCTCAGCGTAAATATCCAAATAAACAAGCAGAAAAAATAATGACCATGTATAAAAAAATACTAAGAAACTGTTAACATCGATTGGACATTTGCAAAATCAGCTGGATATTAGCTCATGCAGTTCAAGCTTAAGAAACAGTGTTGTGGAGCTGTATGTATTGAGTGAATGCTGGTGCTGAAAATGCTGTTTTAACAGCATAAATAGGTATTTCACATTGATGTTAATCAGTGGCTAGTTATAAATGAGTAGCAGATCTGCCTTACAAGCTAACTGGAAATGCAATGGATATATAAATTGTTCTGTTACATTATTGTTTTGTACATATTGAAGCTTGAGTTAACAAAAATATACTCTATTTCTCATTATACACATCACAGCCTGTAGTATGATTACATGCATCTAAATTAAAGACTTATGTATGTGGTGTCAGAGCAGGACTTGATCTTTAAAGGAATAAATAAATTGGTTGCACTTATAACAGTTCTGACGATCCTATGCTTCTGAAATTCTTCCATTAGAAATTAGGCTGCTCCTCTGGCCACGGATAAACTTCAGGCCAAGACATAGATGTCAGAGTTCAATGTTTTAAACATTCATTGAGGTATGGCTTCATTATTGCTGCATAATTCTTGTTGATATATTCTAAGATCCTTCTTAAAGTCAAATTACAATGTTTTATTGTATATCTTCTTCATTCTTTTTTCTGTAGAGTGCCACCCAAAAATGAAATTCCTGTAACATGTAACACATTTGGTGAACTGTTTGGCTGCTTAGAAACTGAATCTGAATCTCATTAATATAGCATTTTAAATGAATAATATTTCACAAAGGCCCATGGTTTTGTGGCCTCTGAAAAGCCTCTAACAGTGATGTTCATTATACAGCATAAACTACTATATGCAGCTGTGTGGGTGACAGCATACCTCAGTGCTTTATAAAGATAAAGTAAGAGTTTTTATGTTAGTCATTATAAATCCCAGTATGAATGTATTTCTGAAATTGAAATCTTATTTAACATATATGAAAATGTTTGAAACCCGAAATACAGTGCAGACATTTAATTTGCATCAAGCAAATTGAGATGATCTATCATTACAGATATATAATAAAGTATTATGCAGTAGCTTCCTAAAGGGTGTCCGCGGTGGTGGATCAGTTAGTGTTGCCACCTCACAGCAAGATGTTTTCTGGTTCGATCCTCAGCTGGGGTGCCTTCTGTGTGGAGTCTGCATGTCCTCACTGTGGTCACGTGGGTTTCCTTTGGGTGCTCCCATTTCCTCCCACATCCCAAAGACACTCTATAGGTGGATTGAACACTCTAAATTGGCACTAGGTGTGAGTGCACATGTGTGTGCATGCCTTCTGTGGAAGGTTGGGTGCCGGGCTGGCAACTCGACACTGTAAAATTCCACTGCCAATCATGAGCAGACAGGTAATCTGTTGTGGTGACCCCTAACCAGGAAAAGCTGAAAGAAGAAAAAGAAGTAGCAGTTTCCTAAAAATAGGTATCATGAGATTCAGATGCAGTTTCTAACAGCCAAACAATTCACCAAATGTATTACATGTTACAGGAGTTGCATTTGTGGGTGGCACTCTACAGAAAAAAGAATGAAATACATATCCAATAAAACATCGTAATTTGACTTTAAGAAGGATCTCAGAATTTATCAAAAAGAACTATGCATCAATAATGAAGTCATACCTCAATGAATGTTTAAAACATTGAAATCTAATATCTGTGTCTTGGCCTGAAGTTTCTCCATCACCAGAGGACTAGCCTAATTTTTAATGGAAGCACTTCAGAAGTATAGGGCTGTCAGAACTGTTATACGTGCAACCAATTTATTTATGACAAATATGTGGACTGTCATTTCTGCATATACACATGATGCATTTTGGATTGACAAGAATATTCCATGTCATTGTGTCAAAATGTAAGATATGGGCATAATTACTATTTTTTTTTTAATATATGCCCTTACTGCCTACTGATCATCAGACAATCTTCTTTTCACTGAGTGAGAGTCATCTAGGAGGGGCATATTTAGGGGTGGATTGAGCTCTTTCCATTCATCTCCCTTACCCTAACTGCACATACCCAGTCAAGTGTTCTGGAGAGCCTTGCGAAGGGCTGTCCACACAGGTCATCTCCTCAGTTCTGCGAAGGGTGTTTCCTTCCTAGCAACACAGCACCTCCCCCTCACAGCACAAGCAGTAGTCTCTCCAGTCTCCCTGCAATGTGGGCCTCCAAATAAATGCAATCTCTGCCCTCTCTTGAAAGAAGCAAGTGGAAAATGTGCCTCCACTACTCCCTTCTCCAGTGCTTGTGCTACTAATTGATTCCTGGTTACGAGACTGTAGAAAGGGCTCTCTTTCTCTGCATGATAGAGCCAGGATTGGACCATAATTAGTATCACCTATAAGATGAGAGCAAGTATTGTTCTCTGGGTCTCTGTCCTTATAAATATGTATTTCAGCCTGGTCATAATGGTAAAAAATATTTCAAATATATGAGTAAATACCACCATAACTATTATATAAAAAAAAAATACATGCAGCCAAAAACTTTCTAGACATACAGATAGATGTAGGCATGGGTATAGTACATTAAAATCCCAAACATGTGTAACTAATAAGCAAAAAGAGGAATAGCAGCATAACAAAATGAAAGTGTAAAAAGATTCAGATTAAATAAAATTATGAATTGCTTACCTTTAGAACACTAGTAGTACGAAGGTAACAATTAGAAAAAGAAACCCCCTACTCATTCTCTTTTTATAAATACATACAAACAAACACAGACACACATACATACATTACAATAATTACAAGGCGTAAATTCTGTCTTCAGTGTTTTAAAACAGAGACATGGGATATAGAGACCCATGCTTGCTTTTCAATGCATTGTACTGATCAAGTGATTTCAGTTTATGACCTTTATATATAGACATACTTAATAACTGGCATATTTTGTGTTTAATTGTAGATTTAGGTAAAACTTTGCATTTTTCAGGAGTATTTACCTTAAACATATTTTGTACAACTATATTTAACAATTAAAAATATTACATGAAATAACATACACACACACACACACACACACACTCACACACACATATATATACATATAGATAGATATAAAACATCAGTCAAATGTCAATTTTGATGGCATCAGAAATATGTGAATATACTTGTCAATGGTAATACTTGGAATAAAATGTGTATAGCTAGAAACATAACAGATTGAAAAATACTGTTTTATAACACAATAACTAATAAATAATCTTTGCTGTAGAAGCATATATGGGAGTACAATGAAGAATAATAAATCTTAGTGCAAATACATGTGTGTTCACAAGATCTACTTATAAAGAAAGACTATTAAATGAAATGATGGATTCAAGTCATAGTTAAAAAAGGTGTTGTATAATATCCTAAAATGGAGAGAGGGAAGACAATAGAGCAGAGCAGAGAAAAAGGCAAACCAGACACCACCTACAGAATTCCAAAATCTTTATTATTTTATATCAGAATCTACCAAATCCTGATCAGAGTAAACCCAGAAGATATTATACATATCTCAATCCAACCTGAACTATTTAAAAAAATCTCTGTTTTGAGTCCCATACAACATCTCTTTAAACTCAGTTCCTCTTTTTTTCACAGCCTTTTTAGCCATGCATGTTATGTTTGGTCTGCAATACTCCAAAAATTCAATCTACAAGGCAGTACAGAAGATTTCCAATGATGCGTAATGCTTTTCAGTAGCAATAAAAAGAAGTTATGTACTCACCATGACGTTCCATCTATGTTGTCCATTTTCATTCTTCCTCAAATTGTGGGTTCAGTTCCAATTCTCAGAACTGACTCGGATGCTACCATAACTTGTGGTATCCAAAAAACTCTTGAGTTTATCCCTTACCCAAACTGTACCTGTCCCAGTTACCACAGATCAAGGTTGCTGATAGACAAAAGGAAAGATTAGTTGTAAGACATTCATTCAGAATACATATGGAACCTCAATTATATACCAAGGATAATAATCCACTAGTCATCCATTCTTTTAGAAATCCAAGGGTATGGGGGTTGAAGGAAGGGAGTTAAGAAACAATGAAAATGGACAACACAGATGGAATATTATAGTGAGACCATAGCTTATTTATATGATGTCAGTTTTCATTCTGTCCTCAACCTGTGGGCAGAGTCCCCAGCTACCTTAGTTCCTGAGCGGACTCAAGTAAGGATGTTCCTGAGCAACATTGAACCGAATGATGATCTTCACTTGGAGACCAGATCCAATTTGTAATGAGTAATGAAAGTATGGGGAGTAGCCCAGGTTGCTACTGCACAAATATCATCTGTGGAGGCTTTAGACTGGAAGACAGCTGAAGTTGCTCCAGCTCTAGTTGAATGCTCTTTCAAAGGTTTCAATAAAGCAATTCCCAATTTGTTGTAGAAGAAAGAAATGCAATCTGTTAGTCATCTAGCCAATGTCACTTTGCTAGGAGGTTTTCCTAGTTTTGTGTTTGAGTAAGAGATAAACAATTCATTAGATTTTCTGATCTTTTATTCTGTGAAGATAAAATCATAATTGTCTATGAGCATCTAATAAGAGTAAACAATATTCACCCTTATTTGCAAATTTAGGGAAAACACTGGAGGGTTAATAGTTTTACTGAGATAGACGTTTGAAACCACATTTGGTAGAAAAGAGGGATTTGTTCTTATTGAAACCATATCCTTGTGAAAAATCAAATATGGTGATTTACAAGACAAAGACTGAATATCTGAAATCCTTCTGGCAGAATTTATGACCACTAAGAAAATAGTTTTCCAGGACATAAACTTAAGATCACAATCTGCTACTGGTTCAAAAGGGGGTTATAATAAGACATAAACTTAAGATCACAATCTGCTACTGGTTCAAAAGGAGGTTATATACAACACCAAGTTTAGGTCCCAAGGAGGTGATGGATCTTTGTAAGCAGGCTTTAACAGAAGAGTACCTATCAAAAAAAGCTTTTCAAAGTTTTTGAGAAGCAAGTGATGAGTCTTTAAATTTGAGATGAAAATTGGATATAGCTGCTAATGGATCTTTAATTCTAGAAGACAAACCCCCTTCATTGAATAATGAGGCCATAAATTCATGAATCTTATGAATAAGTGCTGAAAATGAGTCAACATTATTTTGATGTGCCCAAAAGACATACCTTTTCCATTTACTAATGTAAAGTTTATGTGCAGATGGTTTGTGAGAGGCCAACAGTATATGTTGGAGAGGTGAAGAGACCATGGATTGTCTGGCTATTAATGGAATTGGAGAAACCAAGCTGTTAGCTTAAGGTTCAAGATGTCTGGGTGGATCATGCCTGTCATATGGGATAGAAGATCTGGAACCAGGTCCAGAGTCCAATGTTGGTGAATTAGATGAGACCAAAGGAAGGGGGTCCAAATCTGTTGAGGCCAGTAAGGTGTAATGAAGACTACTTTCCTCTTCAACCTGATTGCTTTTTGTAGAAACTTTGGGATTAGAGGAATCACAGGAAAGGCATAAAAAGACCGGAAGGCCAATTGTGTAGAAGTGCATCTCTCGGTGATTTCCCCTGAGGAAGGGAGGGATTAGGGCAAAGTAGTTGCTGCCCTTGTTGTTTAGGGAAGAGGTGAAAAGATTGCAGCAAGGCTAGGTCCATTGATGGAATATTCTCTCTGACACTTTTGGATTGAGGCACCACTTGTGAGGAAGTAGTATGCATCTGCTCAATTTGTCTGCTATCACACTGGACTTCTCTGGAATATGCATTGCTATGAGAAAACAGTTGGAAGAGACTGCCCACTGTCACAATTTGAGAGCTTCTCAACACAAGGGATAGGACCTGGTTCCTCCTTGCTTGTTGATATACCAAACTACTGACAAGTTGTTCATTTGAATCACAAGTTTCCCTGAAGGGAGAGCATCCTGGAAGGCATGTAATGCAAAAAGAACTGCTCTCATCTCTAAAACATTGATATGCAAGTTGGTCTCTATGGGGGCTAAGTGCCTTGGATAGTATTCCACAGATAATGCCCCCCAACTGGGAAGCATCTGTGGTCACTGTGTCCTTGGGTTAAAAGGGGGTGAAAGGACAGCTTTGTAGAATTTGATCAGATTGAATCCACCATTTGAGATCTCTCTCTTGCAAATGTTGGTGATTGTAATCAAAGTTGACACTGGTTGGTATAGTATTGACCATTGTGTTGCAAGCAGCCATTGTAAAATTCATGTGAAATTTGGCTAATGGGATGAGAGTTACAGCTGCTGCCATGGATCCCATGGCCTGTAGAATCAGATATGCAGATGCTTTTTCACTGTTGATTATATTCATGACTTGTGATCTGATTTTTGTAGTCTCAGTGGCGGAAAAGAGGCTATTGTTGTCTTTGTGTTCAGGATAGCTCTTATGAACTCTTAAGGTCTGTGATGGTTTGAGCTGAGATTTTAAATAGTTTATGGTTATCCACAGATTAGAACATGTCCGGAGAACCTGTTCTCTTGCCTCTAGCAATGGCTGTATCTAATGAGCTACTATTACTACTACTGTCATGTACTTGGCAAACAACCTGGGGACTCTGGTGAGACCAAAGGGCAGAATTCTGTATTGATATTGATGGGCTCTCAGCCAGAAATGGAGAAAACTTCTGGATCACCTTTCCATCTTTATGTGGAAGTACACATTCTGAAGGTCTATTGAGCACATCCAGTCATCCTGTTCCAAAAATGGAAGAGTGGACCGAACCATGACCAACTCAAATTTTGTTTGCTGAACTGATTTGTTCAAAATACTGAGATCCATAATTGGTCTCCAGTCCCCTGTCATTTTTGGCACTAGAAAGAATCTTAAGTAAGTTCTGGGTTTTCTCTGGCATGGCGAGAATTCTTGGGTGACTTTTTTCTAGCATTTCATGAATTTCTAGTACTGCTTGTTCCCTCTGATTAGGTGGGACATCAGGGATTCTTTTGCAAATGGGGGGTTGGAAGGGCAAATGGTATAATATAACCTCTGGAAATAATCCTCTGCACCCAAGTATCTGATGTTATTTCTAGCCAGGCTGTCTCTTGCAGGGATAGTCGATCTCTAACTGCCTCTAGAGGAAGACAATCAGGATTCTTTTCAGGAGCACTGAAAGAGTTTACCAAATAAGGAATCTCTGTACCCTTTGTTTTGTGGACCCTCTGGCATCTTCTAATGATGTTCCCACCTCTGCCTCTGGGGGAATCACCACCACGTGTGTCTTGAAAAGACTCTTAGGACTTTTTGAACCACATCTTTCCACCACTTCATCGATTACTTGAAAAGGAACATTGAGGAGTGAAAAAATGTATGCCCATGGCAGACAGGGTCTTTGCATCTTTCTCAGTCCTGGACAAAGTCTCTTTAACACTAGGGACAAACAATGACATGCTATTAAAGGA
This sequence comes from Protopterus annectens, assembly GCF_019279795.1. Classification (NCBI taxonomy): domain Eukaryota; kingdom Metazoa; phylum Chordata; order Ceratodontiformes; family Protopteridae; genus Protopterus; species Protopterus annectens. The sequence continues at coordinate 1,578,525,540 of NC_056735.1, forward strand.
AGCATTGACAAAAAAAAGACTTAAAGGGCTCTGCAAAATCATATAAGCACATCCAGGTGTGTCACCTGATGGCAGCGCCTGAAATTGCTGCTCTTGTCATCCCTTCAACTGTGTGAGAAATGAGCTTCATGGACAAACAGGATACGGACTGTAGATAGCCAACTGAGAGGCAACATATTCCTAAACTTCTGCAGAGATAGAACCTGAAAGGGTATCAGAAAGTTCCTTAATCAAATTCCTCTGCAGTCTGGTGAAATGTGCCAAGAACTGTAACACAAAGGTCATTGAAGTAATTTCCCAAACCTATCCGTCATCCAAGACTCCTTGTTGGGTGGATGGATAGATGAACTTTCCTCAGCTTGTTCCTTTTTTGTTGTTGCAGCTATGACCATGTCATCAACAGACAAACCTTTTGTCCGAATTATTTATCCTCTGGGGCAGAGATAATTTTGTCAGGTCTCTGAGGAATGGGTTCAGTGGCATTAGAGACATTCCATGCCTGTTGAGAGATAAACTCAGTGAGCTCATTGGCAGGTGGAGTTACATAGAAGGTAGATGGGCAGGTATCAAAAGCCTTCAGATACAACGACTCCTCAAATGAATAATTACTGGAATTTCAATCACCTCATTGTTTTATGATTTCTAGGATGTCTCCAAAGAAAACATCATCAGGAGGTGATCTTGGGGATCCTTCACCCACATGTGATAGATTCCTCTGGGGAATGCAAGTACTTCGTCTTGCACTTCTTCTTCTTAGGGAACTCCTCAGTGAGATGATCTGGGGAAATATCAGAAAAAGAGGGTATTCCCTTTTGGGACTCCTAAGGTTTTGGTACTAGCTGTCTTTATGAAGACACTGGTTGAGACTCTGGATGTAGGTATGACAGGGATGTGTGTGTTCTGAGTAGGAAGGGGCCAACTGTCTGACTGCTACACTCTAAGCTCTCTCTATAGCCTCAAAAGCTTATCCACCCAGAGAAGGAAGGAACCCCAGAAACAAAAGGGTAGGTCTGGGAAACAAGTTCACCTCTCAGTCCAAAGAGATCCCTCTCAAACCAGAAGTCATTTCTGAACTGATACATTCTGAAGCTTTGAGGGCTCTGAAAACATAGGAGTAGACTCTAGCCCCTCGGAACTGACAGGACAGATATGGTTCCAAGAGGCCTTTAGTTCTGACTGAAGCAAAGAGCTCAGAGAAATATTCAGTTCTGAAGATAAAGATATATCTGGTTCCAATGCAGACAGCACCAGGCAGCTTGGAACCATAGTCCCTAAGTCTTCAAGTGATGTTAGAGGAGGAAGTAAAGGGTAGGTAGCTGAAGAATGGACTCCTTGACCTGTCATGGTGGGAACCAAGGTGGATTCTGACATACCTTGCACCGAAATGATTTTCCTCACCAGCTTCTCCACATCATCTTCAGTTAGACTTTTAGAGGGAACAGACTGACATCACAGAAGGTGATATAGCTCTCTCCAAGAATGGTGAAGGAAGTCAGTCTGGAAAAGAATCAGTGGAGGGTGAATGTTTGTTGAATCCTTGAATTGTGGTGTCTGATCCAAGGATTTCAGCATCAAAGTTTGTCCTTGACCTGGAATTTTAAGAACCGAAGAGCTAGGTGGTTCCAATAGTAGACTTATGGTAGTTCTTGGTTCCAATTAATTAGTCGAAAAACAGATAGGGCTCACCACGGCTAATAAAAACTCTTTTATTCCTGCAATGCAAGTAAGCGCTTTCACGTTCTCTCAACACTTCATCAGACTTCAAAACAGTTACATTTCAAAAAGACATTCTTAAATATGGACACCAATACAAAGCACCCAATCAGCATCATCATAGCATCATCACATGTTTAAATCACTTAAAAAATAAAGGCATACATCATAAAATATATCTCTATCATAATAAACATAATGTGCCTTCCTAAAACATAAAAACAAACATAACATTTCAACAAACATATATATATATATATATATATATATATATATATATATATATACTATATCAATAAAAATAGCAGACTCAAGGAAATTCAAAAAATCAATGTTTATAAGGACGTGCTGCTAGAAAAGGTTTTAAACTAACCTTCTCATTAAGCCCTCGTCCTCTATATGCCTGTAATCTGATGATCCATCTATTCTCACATTCTTCCATTTGATTTTTAATATTCCCTAATCTTTTCGTTCTTTTCATTAACTGTAGTACACTGAACTTAAAAGAGTGTGATGTCCCTACACTTAATATGTGTCTAGCTAAGGCATTGTGATCATCCTCCTTGTTGATGGCATATACATGTTCCCTCACACGTTCCCTGAGACTTCTGTTCGTCTTACCTACATAAAAACACGAACATGCCTGGCAAACAGCCAGATAGACTAAATCTCTTGACTTGCAATCAGCATAGAAGTCAAAATTAAAAGAATTTCCCATATCTGGGTGTATAGAGACATTATTTCCTGACATATATGTGCATTGATGACACCCTCTACAGGGAAATGTACCCTTCCTATTTGATATAGTCACGCCCTTGTCATTGTCCTCATAACAAAATAACCTCTTCAGAGATTTCATATTCCTATAACTGAACCTAGGTTTATTGCCTACTATTTCAGAAATAGTATCATCAGTAGTAAGGATACTCCAGTTCTTATTTATAATATCCTTTATCTTCATATTCTTATTGGAATAAGGAATTATAATCCTATTAATAGCTGTATGATGTCCTCTGTTAACTTCAGCGGTATCACAGCCTTGGTGTCTATATAAATATGGTTTGCCCTTGCCTCTCCTCATCGAGTCGGTATTACTATAGATGTTTTCTACTTCTTTCTCATTATAACCTCTTGCTAAGAGATTGCCGACTAGCATCCCCTGTTTACATGAAATGTTATGTTTGTTTGTATGTTTTAGGAAGGCACATTATGTTTATTATGATAGAGATATATTTTATGATGTATGCCTTTATTTTTTAAGTGATTTTAACATGTGATGATGCTATGATGATGCTGATTGGGTGCTTTGTATTGGTGTCCATATTTAAGAATGTTTTTTTTGAAATGTAACTGTTTTGAAGTCTGATGAAGCTACTTGCAATGCAGGAATAAAAGAGTTTTTATTAGCCGTGGTGAGCCCTATCTGTTTTTTTACTTTTGATATTGGCTCTGAAAGGGCTCCTTATCCAGGACTGTTTGTTGTGTTTTCTCTGACACTTGGTTTCTTTTGGTTCCTGGGACATGGCTGAACTACTTGATAGTGAGGTGAATACCAACTGTCCATTGAGAGGATTTTTAAAAATGACTGTGAATCCACTCCTTAAGTTTACTTCACAGGAATTAACCAGAGATGGCCAGAACACTGTGAGTATTTATAGAAATATAGAAGTCATTCAACTTACACGTAAACTTGAGAATACCTTACAAAGATTAAGAATTGTACAATGGCAACGACAGCATATGGAGGCATGTTTAACATTTAAGGTGGTACTGAGAGGACTGAGAGTTCTCAAGATGCCCACTTTTGGTACCACCTATCCTGACTTGTTGACCAAATGGCAAAAATTGAATTTGGATGTCAGTTTTGGCTATATTAATATATTAATTGAACAATATGGGCTTACAGAGACATGTCTAATACAAGATATCTTGTCAATGGATGCTGATCTTAGAAACTGTATGACTGCTGAGGAGAAAGAGTCTTTTATAGCTGATATGACTCTCCGGCTATCAATTTTAGATAATAAACAGCTATTGGAAAAGAAAAAGAAGTTAGAGCGTGACTTCACTGATTTTCATATTGGCCAGGTCTTTTCATGGCCGAGAGAGCGTACCTCTAGACACACTAGTAATCAAGCTAATGCTCGTGTTAACCACACTGAAGCTGCAGCATACACAAGTTCTGGAGGACTGAACACTCCCACTGCCGTTATGTCATCACGTAATGCACCATCTGTGTGCCCTAAGACCATCAGTATCGTTTCAACGGAAGATAGAGAGGAGTGTTATAGAGGTGAGGGCCTTTCCGATGTTTTGGATTTGGCAGCAACTGCATCAGCGATGGAGCCTTTGCACAAGGATATTCCTTGTACATCCAACAACAAAACAGCAGTGAATACATCTTCCAGTGATAAGCATAAACTGAATTCCACAGTTTCGTTCCCTTTACCGATACGACAACAGGACAGATTGTCATGGTCGCCACAGGTAAACACCAGGAAACGGAAGACATCGGAAGGCAGGTACGATTTTCAGAGGAAAATCCAGAAACCAACTACCAAAACTTAGTGGTTAATTTATCTAGTTATACTTTAACCAACGTTGAGTTGTCTTTACTAAATCGTGGTTTATCGTTTATACCTTCAAGATCTGCTGACATTACTGATGTTTTACTGGACATTAAGAATTTTGTTAGAGGTGTGAGTTTAAGAATGCAGTTTGGTAGCAATAATGCTATAAGTGGTAATGTGTTTAAGAAGCCCTCTACTTATATACCTCTGTCTCATCCTCTGCTTGAGGCATTTGATAGGGTATGTGAACGTGATATCTTTGAACTGTATCAGTCTCATACTAGATCTGAGTTTTATAACTTGTCCTTTGATGAATTTACATCTATTAAAGGGCTACAGGACAATGATAATTTTGTGATTAGACAGGCAGATAAGGGGGGTGCAATTGTGGTTTTAGACTACGTTATGTACTCCAATACTATGAAGAACATGCTAAATGATGTTAACACATATTCTATGCTCAATAATTTATCATTAGATAGATTAATTAAGAATGTGCATGCAGAATTATATGACTTATTATTATGTGGTGTGATAGATGATGAACTATATAAATATTTGTTGGTTGAGTCACCATTGGTTCCTTCATTTAGAGGACTCCCAAAGATCCACAAAACTTTGGTCTGCCCACCAATGAAACCCATTGTTTCTGGTGGGGGGTGGCTTATGGAGCCGGCATCCATATATATTGAGAAACATCTTAGACCGATAGTTAATGACACAACAACTATACTTAAGGATACACAACAGTTTTTGAAGGATTATGGTGCATATCTTTCTGCACACAATACAACTGATGATGAGTTGTTGGTCACAATAGATGTGGTATCTTTGTTTACTACCATACCTAACGATGTAGGGATGGAATATCTAAGGTTATACCTTATCGAGAAAGGAGTGCACAGGGATCTGGTTATTAAATCAGTATGCTACTTGATTTGGTACTTAATAATAATGTATTCATGTATAATGACAACTATTACCTACAAAGAAAAGGGGTTGCAATGGGCACCCCTTGTGCCAACTCGTATGCCAACCTTGTGCTGGCATACTGGGAGAATACATATGTCACATCCAACATGAACTATGCTAACAACATCAAGTTCTACAGGCGTTTAGTTGACGATGTGTTTTTTGTATGGGATGGGACTATGGATGGGTTAACTGAATTCATTGAATATATAAATGGTACGACAAATTTCTTGAGTTTTGAAGATAAATGCTCTAATGATGTGATTGATTTCCTAGATGTACAGATATCAAAGAGAAATGGGGTGGTACATTCAGAAATATACAGGAAATCTTGTTGGAGGAATGGTATTCTACACCGTAGTAGCATGCATCCACAACATATTTATGGCAATATAGTAGAGAGCCAGACCCTGCGAGTCTCTCGTTTGACTACAGAAGATGAGGTTTTTAATTGTAAACAGGGGATGCTAGTCAGCAATCTCTTAGCAAGAGGTTATAATGAGAAAGAAGTAGAAAACATCTATAGTAATACCGACTCGATGAGGAGAGGCAAGGGCAAACCATATTTATATAGACACCAAGGCTGTGATACCGCTGAAGTTAACAGAGGACATCATACAGCTATTAATAGGATTATAATTCCTTATTCCAATAAGAATATGAAGATAAAGGATATTATAAATAAGAACTGGAGTATCCTTACTACTGATGATACTATTTCTGAAATAGTAGGCAATAAACCTAGGTTCAGTTATAGGAATATGAAATCTCTGAAGAGGTTATTTTGTTATGAGGACAATGACAAGGGAGTGACTATATCAAATAGGAAGGGTACATTCCCCTGTAGAGGGTGTCATCAATGCACATATATGTCAGGAAATAACGTCTTTATACACCCAGATACGGGAAATTCTTTTAATTTTGACTTCTATGCTGATTGCAAGTCAAGAGATTTAGTCTATCTGGCTGTTTGCCAGGCATGTTCATGTTTTTATGTAATTAAGACAAACAGAAGTCTCAGGGAATGTGTGAGGGATCATGTATATGCCATCAACAAGGAGGATGATCACAATGCCTTAGCTAGACACATATTAAGTGTAGGGACATCACACTCGTTTAAGTTCAGTGTATTACAGTTAATGAAAAGAACGAAAAGATTAGGGAATATAAAAAATCAAACGGAAGAATGTGAGAATAGATGGATCATCAGATTACAGGCATATAGAGGACGAGGGCTTAATGAGAAGGTTAGTTTAAAACCTTTTCTAGCAGCACGTCCTTATAAACATTGATTTTTTGAATTTCCTTGATTCTGCTATTTTAATTGATATAGTATATATATATATATATATATATATATATATATATATATATATATATATTTGTTGAAATGTTATGTTTGTTTTTATGTTTTAGGAAGGCACATTATGTTTATTATGATAGAGATATATTTTATGATGTATGCCTTTATTTTTTAAGTGATTTAAACATGTGATGATGCTATGATGATGCTGATTGGGTGCTTTGTATTGGTGTCCATATTTAAGAATGTTTTTTTTTGAAATGTTACTGTTTTGAAGTCTGATGAAGCGTTGAGAGTGCACTGCAGGAATAAAAGAATTTTTATTAGCCGTGTTGAGCCCTATCTGTTTTTTGACTTTTGATATTGGATCTGAGAGGGCTCCTAATCCAGGACTGTTTGTTGTGTTTTCTCTGTTCCAATTAATTAGTTGGAGCCAATGTTTGTGAATTTTTTTTCTGGTCAATTCCAAAGTAGAAAATGGAACCCAAATTTTAGTCTTTTTTTGAACTTGGAGTCGATGGATATGTTGGCACTGACAAACTTCTTTTCTTCATCTTCTCAGAAACTTTGGAAAATGAAGAAGAAGGCGGACTAGAAAAAGGAGATTTTTTTTTTTATTTTTCTTCAGAAGAAGTGTCTCCAGATAATACCTCACTGAAAGATGATGGAAGCAGGACTTTTAAGATCAATTTATTTTTTCAGTCAACAAGAGCTCTATGTCTAAAGAAATGACAAATAGAGCAATCCTCCTGAAGGTGAAGGGGCCCAAACAGTAAACAGTGTGTGTCAGAGGGTCACACACAGCAAAAAACTGAAGAAAATACACTAAAGTTTTTTTTTTGTTTAGTTTTTTTGTTAGGATAGAAATATATCAATAATGATAATAAAGAAACTACACAAAGTGTAGACGGAAAATATCAGCAATGATATTTAGAATACGTTGAAGTGTAGGTAAAGGAAAATAAAGATAACTGTATTTACGTACAAGAAAGGCAAAAAGGTAAGGGATTTTATGAATTATAGAGAAAAATAGAACATATGTAAGTATTGAAAGTTAGAGTTTTATATATATATATATATATATATATATATATATATATATATATATAAAACACGGAATCACGAATCTGCTCAAGAGCGATTGGCACCCTGTCTGACATGAAAAGTAGCAAACAAGATCTGAGGTGACAGTGATAGGTGCATTGTGAGTAAGAGATAAGTCTGAGAGGTTTTTTTTTTTTTGCTTACCATGCTTTATGGTAGTGGTTGAGTCAGTTCAGAGCATCGGAACTGAACCCACAGGTTGAGGATTCAATGAAAATTGACAACATCAGATCTATAATTAAAAAGAAGACAACACCTGACTGAGGACAGATACTGATGACAACATTAGGAAAATGAAAAGGATTAAATTTGACTCAAAGGAAATCACATTTCTCAGCATTTGAAAGCAGTTACAATTGAGTTGGGCCCAGAAGATTTAAAGGATATGAGAATTCCAAAATACATGATACCAGTTTGACATAAAATAAATAGCAAAATTCATCAGGAGTCAGAAATTGGTGTTCATTTTAATGAAAATGGAGACCATCTATGTGTGAAACAAATGCCATTATGATTTTGCAAAGTATAAGCATTACCCATTCAATAAGCTACCATTAACTCTACCTCAGCTTTGAACATGGATTGGAATATAACTGAATAAGATTTGAAAATACTCTTAGCTAGATCATAAGTCCTTGCACAGATATGTTTAATGCAGTATAAAAACATGCAGGGAGAACCAAAGTTCCCATGCTTCTTAATTTCTGGCAAAGTTTTCCTTTTAAACCACAGAAAAGATGTCCAAATAAGCGAGTAGTAGTCACACCATAAGCTCAGCACAAAAAACAAAATTAGGATGAACATGTAACAAATTTAATAAAGTTAAGCACTTTCTTCCCCTGTTAATATGAAGACTTCATCAGAACTAAATGACTTCACCAGTCAAACCCATTTTATACACATATAGTTGATTGATTAATTAAGTTAAATTAATTAATTAAGTTAAAACACATTGAAATTGTAAATTTCTACTATAAAATTCTACACAAAAATACAATACTGGAATACATGCTAAATACATCATTCAAGTGCATACAATGACATTAAAATACATTTAAGAAGTACATTTAAAACAATTACAACACATTTAAAATGCATTTAAACATGCTAGGGCTTTTTTCTTTAGAACTGGCATCAAAGATAAATAATCATTAAGTCCTGGTTCTGTCAATGCATTTAATTGAGAATCCAACAAAATTCTCTCAAATCCACATCTAACTCCCACCAACCACCTCTTGGGTTGTGTCTTATCACTTCTAGTATTCCAAAACTAAATTTAGTTTCCCCTTGACAGACCAAAGAATGTTTATAAAGAGCATTGTTAATGTTTCCCTTTCCCATGGCATATAAATGTTCGTATATTCTAGTACGAAATTTTCTCTCAGATTTGCCTATATAAAAATGTGAACAAGTTTGGCAAATGGAAATATAGACCACCCCTTTAGTCTCACAATTACCCTTCTGTAATTTTCCTTTAACAGTTTTACATATTACAAACCAAATTATGTTCAGGTGGAAGGATATTGAAATGAAAAATAAGTGGGATATTGTAGCCAAAACTTATGACATGTATAATATATTGACCTTCATAAAAAGACTGTTAATGACTTTTAAATTATGTTAGGAAGAAAATTTAAAAAATCACAAATCAGAAAAGGTGAACTAAAACAATAGTTTTGCAAAGTTAGGGCAATAAACTATTGCAGAAATGGAAGGCAAGAAAATGCATTCCAGTGATTATGTCAGGAATTAATAAAGACATGGAAGAAAAGAAAGCTGTAGGGAAAGATCAACAAGCATATGGGAAAAAAATCTGGAAGTAAATGGCAAGAATAACAGGAAAAAAACGTTTTTTCAAATATATAAATGCAGGGAATTATGTAAAAAATATCAGAATATACATCTAATGGTACAAATCTAGAGGGTTATATAATTATGATATTCAAGATCTATTTATTGACCCTTAATTGCAACAACAAATACTTACTAAAATGAGAAAAACATATGTGTAGATATTGCAAAAAGAATAATCTCAGAAGATGAAACTGTTAGGCTACTAAAGAAGTCAAACTTTGTCAAAGTGTTAGACATAGATGCGTCACAAACAAAGGAAAATCAGTGGCTAAACCACTAAAGTTGATTTTTGAGAAAAAGTTTCTGTACATACAGGATTCTTAAGTTCTGGACGATAATTGCAGCAAATTTAACCAGTCATACAATTACACACATGTTATAGCACAATGCCCATACAAAAGTTATGTCTGTAACTACTTGTACTATTACAGTTTTCAACAATGTTAAAGCAGCTATAGAGAATAAATGTGCAGATTGAGGTTACATACAGATTTTATATTTATCAAAAAGTACATGTCTTGGATAAAGGAGTTATTACACAAAAGGGCTTGTTTAGTGGCCTGTGGAAAAGCTATCAGGCTGAGGTATGACCAAGGTGTTTACAAGGGTCAGCTTTTGTTTGCTATCAGTCTAATATCTACATGTCAGAAGTTTTTCGTAGCTTTTATGTAGATGACTTGAATCTATGCAAATCAATAACAAGTCCAGTGAGATTCCATAACAGTTGCTCTAAGGATAAATCTACCTTGATTCCAAAAGACTTGCTCTTAGTGCAAGTGACATAAAAGTGTAAGACCTATCTATAAACAGGTTTATACCAGGGACCAGATTCCAAGAGACATGCTGTCAGTGTAAGTAGTCACTTACACTGAGAGCAAGTCTTTTGGAATTGGTTAAGGTGCCTAGGTCACCTCCGTGTGAGACAGCTCGATGTGGACACATGGCTATAAGGCAGTTTAGCTGCAGTGACATATGGCTGTGGGCACTTCCCTGTGGCATAGTCGATCTCTCTGCACTATGCCTGTAAGTGGCAGAAGCAAACCTTCAGAGTGAGAGATTCTGCACACCCCCAGGAGCCGAAAGGTATAACCGTCTGCAGTACAGGCTGGTGCAACCAGATGCTAAGGGGTCATAAATGTGGCACTGTGAAACAAGTGTACATTGGGCAAAGCCTTTATTAATACAACATGTGAAGTGGTGTGTGTAATGCTTGGTGTGTACTATATGCAAACACAATCACAACTTGTAAAAATGTGCCACAGCATGTAAGAAATCCTGCACATTGCTGCAGTCACACTTATTTTTTTTTTTATTTTAACATTTGTTTACTGGGGAAGTCCAACTCGGCTTGTTGCCCCTTTTAAGTGGAGGATCGGGGAGAAAAGCTCCACAATAAAACACACAGTATAGCAGCACAAAAACTTTTACAGTATAACAGCATAAAAACTTTTGCAGATAAGAGGAATTATACGGAGTATTAAAAAGCATACTATACAGTGGAATTATTCACTAATGTTTGACAAAATTGAACAGTAATATACAATTATTACTTGAACACTATATTATCTACAACTATTTTGTCCGCAGTTCTATATTCATCTATCATCATTCAATTATACAGAGCATAAAAAGCATTCTATACAATGGAATTATTCACTAATGTTTGACAAAATCAAACCAGTAATATACAATTATTAGTTGAATACTATATTGTCTATAATTGTTTTTTGATAGACCTATATTCATCAGTGAGATATACAAAGTTAATCTATACATGAGTAGAGAAAGTTATATACTCATCCAGTGAATTAAGTGGAAAAAGAGTGACAGGGTGGGCAGAGGTGGGGGAAACATAAAGTAAGTTCAGCCTGGTAAAGAGCAAGGGCATAGCCAGTTTTCATTGAAATGGATCTTTAGTAGGTTTTATAAACTGTGCTGGATTGGTTGTGTTTAGTATATTCAGAGAGATGAAGTTCCATGCTTTTTAACCACAATGTGTATGGGTGGACACTTGTCAGGAAGGTATACTATAGAGTGGGCTATGGTAAGCTGGTTTAAGAATAAGAGGTTAGGAAGTTCTAGCCATTTGAGTTATTTAAGAGCAAGGCAGTGCTGGGTTCTTTGGGGCAGGTTGGCTGCAACTCTGACTATCTTGTGGTAACATGTTTCAAGTTTGCTTAAGTCTGTTTTCCTGAGGTTATGAGTATAGGGGAGGCATAGAATAGGGTGGATAGTAGGTGCATCATGGCAATTGCATGTCAGGAAGAGTTGGTTATGTAGACCTTAATTCTATAGGGAGAATAGAATTTAATGTGGGCCTTTATAATTGCAAGTAATATATGCCTGTCACCAATGAATGGAGCTGTGGGCAACAGCACAGACTCTATATGGTGCCCTATATGGGGAAGATTTGTACAGACTAACCATTTGGGATCTGCTGTGGTGCACAGTATCCTCAGGATAGGAGAACATGGATCACAGACTGTGCGCCGTGGCACGGCTAACCACTCAACGGTGTAAAATATGGCTCTAGGTGATTTGGTCATGTTGACTAATGTCACCAAAAATGGTCATGGGTAGCTACCGGTGATAAGTGCCTACTCTGACCCATGCCAGGGAACCTTGCTAATGGTGGTAGGGGTATAAGTGCCCCTATTGGCCAGTGTGCACCTGCCATGAAGCCCAGCACCCCTGGGTCAATAAGGTACTGGCTGGTTGGTGTCTAGTTGCTCAGCCTGGTTTACCTGTGATAGCTCTGTTGAGCAAAAGCTGGACGTAAAACCAACCAACCTGCCAAACCTGAACTGAAAATTGGTACGCTTAATGTAGGTTCACTGACAGAACACAGCCTTGAAGTGGATAGCATGATGATACAGAGGAAGCTGGATATCCTCTGTATCCAAGAGATGAGATGGAAGGACAGTGCAGCAAAGCCACTTGGCTTAGGATCCAGACTCTACTACTCAGGTCAGGCATAGGCTAGAAATGGTGTAGGAATTGTGGTGAGAGAGAGGCTTCAGAAGGCAGTGAGGGATATCATCAGAATTAATGACAGACTCACGGCAATCAGAATCTAGTGTAATGATAGGGCAGTATTCATAATCTCAGCCTATGTCCCACAGCAGGTTTATGATAGCAAGAAAAAGAGTGCATTCAAACAGCAGTTGCATGACATACTAGATAAAGCAAGACAACATGAATTGGTGTTGATAATGGGTTATTTGACTAGACATATCGGGACAAACAGAACAGGATGTGAGGACTGCCTTGGTCCACATGGGTGGGGCAACAGGAATAAAGAAGAAGAAGCCATTCTAGACTTCTGTCTGGCAAATGGCTTGATAGTAGCCAACACATGTTTCAGAAAGAGAGACAGTGACAAGATCACATACAAGAGTAGCCAACATACAAGTCAGGTAGACTTCCTCCTAGTAAGGAAAAGGCATGGAGGTAGAATCCATGATTGCAAAGTCATCCCCAGTGAAACAATCAGCCCACAGCATAAAGCACTAGTTGCCACAATCAGCTGCAAGTAGCGGTCAGAGAAGGCACTAAAGTCAACAGAGAACAGGCTTAAGACCTGGAAGTTGACTGGAGAGAAAGCACAGCAGTTCAAAGAATTACTCAGGGCTCTAGCATCCCAAGAAGAGGAGGAAATAGGTGGACTTGAAGAAGAGTGGCAGTGCCTAAAAACAGCATGTGTTAGGAGTACAGAAAAGATATGTGGCCAAGCCAGATATGGAAATAAGGCACATAAGGAAAGTTGGTGGTGGAGTGCAGAAGTCCAGGAAGTCATCAAAAGAAAGATGGAGTGCAGGAAGAAGTGGAAGATAGAAAAGACTGACCAGGCTAGGAAGGACTACTGGTTGGCTAACAAAAAAGCTAAGAAAGAAGTTGCAATAGCAAAGAATGGGGCATCGGAGGCAATCTACCAACTTCTGGAAAGTGACTCAGTAAGGAGCACAGAGAAACTATATCAGGTTCAAGGCAAAGACAGAAAGATAAAGAAGATAGTCACCCTTCATAAGGGATGCTAGCAACAACCAGTTCACCAGTCTGCAGGACATCAAAGGCAGATAGGAGTATTTCTAGCAACTTCTGAATGAAGAAAACCCCACTGAAGCTGTACTTCCCCAGAAACAGCCTATGATGAGAGAAGAAGAGGAACCTTAGAAGAAGTAAGAACAGCACTAAGGAAGATGAAGTCAGGGAAAGCAGCAGGCTCAGATGAGTTCACAGCAGATATGATAAATATGCTGGGTGAGATAAGGGAGAAATGCCTCCTCAGAGTACTAATAGCAGTGTGGAGAGAAAGATGTATCCAAGATAACTTCAGAATAAGCATACTTGTGCCAGTGTACAAGAATAAAGGGGACATCCACAACTGTACCAGTACAGAGACATCAAATTCCCACCACATTGCATGACTTTTCTGGAGAGGGTGACTGATAAATGGATACGCAGAGTGGTAGAATGTAAGATGGGAGATGGGAAATGAACAGTTTGGATTCAGATCAGGATGCAGCAAAATTGACCTGATGTTTACATTGAGACAGATACTTGAGAAGAAGCTAGAGATGAGGAGAGTCCAACTGAGCATTCCTAGACTTGGAGAAAGCATATGACAAGGTCCCAAGAAAGCTGATCTGGGCAGTACTGCAGTCATTTGAAGTCACAAAAACATTGGTATAATTAGTGCAGTCTATGTTCAAGGACCCAATGACTAAAGTACGGACAGTGTTCAGCCTCACAGAGAGGTTAGCAGTGGGAGTGGATGTACACGAGGGTTCATCTTGAGCCCTCTGCTGTTCAGACTGGTGATGGACTACATTAGCAAACAGGTTGGAGGGGACAGATCAGCAAAGCTGCTCTATACACATAATGTGGCAGTACAGACAGACTTTGAGCAGAACTTCAGCAAAGGATAGGAGAATGGAATGCAAGTCTGAAGGTACATGGGATGAAACTAAGCTCAGACAAGATGGTGGTAATGGCAGCAAATTGGGGAAATCAGATGAAGTTGAGAATAAAGACAGAAGACAAGATAGTGGAATAGGTAAACAGCTTCAAGTATCTTAGAGGGGTGGTTGAGGAGAAGAGTAGTCTGAATGAAGAGGTTAAAGCTAGAATCAGAGGGGCTGCAGCCAACTGGTATAGAGTAGCAGATGTAGTGTATGACAGAAGAATGTCAAAGAAGGTCAAAAGTAAGGTGTACACGACAGTGGTGTGACCAGTACTACTGTATGGTACAGAAACCTGGGCAATAAAGGCAGAACAGCTGAAGAAGCTAGAGGTGATGGAAATGAAGTGCCTGAGAAGGGTGGTAGGATGCACACTGTGGGACAGACTAAGAAATGAGGTAACAGGAGCAGAAGCCAAAGTAGTTCCAATTGTAAAAAAGATCAAAGAGAACAGATTATGGTGGTTTGGGCACATGTGTAGAAAAGCAGAAGACAATCTGGTGAGGAGAATTTGGGACAGACAGGAAGAAGGTAAGATGAAGCAAGGATGTCCAGTAAAGAGGTGGATGTATTGTGTGAAAGAAGCTCTGTGACAGTCAGGTATGAGTGTTGAAGAAGGCAGGATTGTGGCACTGAATCAAGAGAGTTGGCAACAGTTAACCCAATAACCTAGCCACATGTAGAAAAATGGGAAAAGGGGGGCTGATGGTGATGACGATGCTCATATATGCCTGTCAAATTTTAAAATTATCATCAATAGTGACTCTTAGTAACTTAGATTCTGAGATTCATTTAATTAGTGTGTTATTGGATGAGGTAAATTTAAAGTCCTGGTTAAGGTAGTTTGTTTTGTGATAGTTGTTGGGGAATAACATTCATTTGGTTTTGTTGGGGTTTAGGATGCGCTGATATGTATTTAGGAATGATTCAATGGCCATCAAAGGTCTTTTGGTAACTTCTTGCCGTTGTGGCAGGGAAGGTGCTGTGCAGATGACAGTGGAGTCATCTGCATATTGTATGATGGTAGCAAGGTTAGTTGCAGTGTGGAGTTTATTGGCAATGACAGTATTGAGCCTTGTGGAATGCCTACTGTTATGGGAAGCAGAGAAGAGAGATCATCATGCCACTTGACTGCTTGTTGACGATCTGAGAGGTAAGTCTGGAACCATGAGAGGGTATTTCTAGATATGTCAACAGGTGCCAGTTCTTCCATGTGGTGCTTTTGAGACAGTTTGTCAAATGTCTTTGACATGTCTAGAAATATTGAGGCGACCATTTGGCTGTTGTTTTTTAGCTGGTTTACAGTATTGCTGAAGTTAAGCAGGGCAGTGGTGGTACTATTGCATGGCTGAAATTCATTGTTGTAAGTTGGCTAGGAGCTTATTAGCTAGTAGGAGTTGCATTAGTTGTGAGTGGATGCATTTTACTAAAATTTTTGAAAGTGGAAAAGTATGGATATTGGTCTATAGTTGGAGAGTTCTAGTAGGGGGCCTCCATTTGTGAAGAGGTATTACATAGGAGATTTTCCAAAATGTTAGTACGTCTCTCAGAAATGGATCTATTAATTAGAATTGATACTGGATAACAGATGATGCTGGATGCTAGTTTTAGGTATTCATTTCGTAGTTTGTTGGTGATAAGAGTTGTAGGTCTTAGCTTGCTCAACAATTTCTTTATTTTACCTAATTGAATAGATTTTATGAAGAGTGTGGTAGGGGAGTCATTGACTACAGGAGGAGTGATTTGTTGTGATTTATTTTTGTTTTTTATGAGTGAGAGTATGGAGTTTATGAAAAAGGAGTTAAACTGGGATGCTATACTTTCATCTGAGTTATTTGTATTTGGTGATGGGGTGGAAGTATGGCCTTGTTATATAAGTTGTTTGATAGTAACCCAGAATTTTTGAAGGTTATTTTGATGTTTGTTCTGCATGTTTGTGTAGTATTGCTTTTTATCTTTTTTTTTACTCATGTAGTTTTTATTTTCAAAAAATATTGCTAAAGCACTCAAACTGCATTATGTTTAACAATTTAAACAACTATATACAATATTTACATTCAGCCTGAAATCAAACAACTCATAAAGCATGAATAAAGAAAGCAATTATGCAGTTATCAGAGTGAGATTGATTCAAATTGCAGAGTACCAATCAATGATAAAAGTTTCCTCCACGTTTTTTTTTTTTTTTTATTAATGGCTTCAGATCAATTCTAAGTTCTTTCATTTTAATTTCCATCAGTGCTGTTTTCTTCAGTAAAGATAAAATATCTTCCATGGTAGACCCTGTGTTGGAGTTCCACCTTCTGGTTATGCATTTTCTGGTAATTGCCAATATTGTCCAAAGTAAATACAAGTTTGTTTTATTCAGGTGGAGTCCTTCATTTACATTTAATAGAGTTAGAGCTTTAGATAAAGCAAAGGATTCTGTAAATATGGCCAGTAGAAAGTTATTAATAGCACTCCAGTAAATTTTAATGTTAATACAGTCATAAAAATATGATTCCAATCAGCTCTAGACTCTTGCTAACATCTCCAACATAAACCATTTCTGAAGGACTAATTTTAGCAATTTTATCAGGTGTTAGAAATGCCCTATATAAAAATTTCCAATTGAAGATTCTCCAATACTGTGAATTACATGTGTGCTTAACAGAAAATATGATGTTTGATTTGTTTTCTGGTGATAGATGTACCAAGCAACCTTTAGTGATATGTTGCCAGTAAGATCATTTAAGAGTAATTTTGTAAGTTATTAACTTTCTATACACATTTGAAATATATTTCTTCATATTATGATTATTATAGCTAAATCCATACAACCAGCTTATGAATTTTGGAGTATTCTTAAAATAATAATTATTAATTACCCTACATAGATCCTGAGAATATGTTAAAGTACACTGAGGTATTAACCAGTCTTGAGATGATATTTCATAAAATGTCTTCATACATTGTATATTTAAGATCTTTTGATCTGTGATGCATTGTTGCCAACAAATTCAGTTCTTGTGTTCCCAGGAAATAAGGACTTCTCTATGTATTTTATTGGGAAAGTTCTTTGTAATAATAAATGGAATTGAAAATTCAAATCAAAGTTTTATATCTGTATTTACATTAACAAATTGTCTAAAGACATTAAAAAGATGATTAATCAAGTTTGAATTAGTAGGTTTTGTTATATTATATTGCAAATTAATGCTTAATAAATACCGTAGTTTATTAGTTTTATCTATTACCGAGAGTTTTTTTTATTAAGGTGTTTTCATTTATTAGTATGACAGAAGGCAGCAATTTCCAATTGGATTAATTGGGATTTATCCATTCTATGATGGTTTTGGATATGGAAGCTTTTATATAGGATTAAATATTGGGAAAATTTAGTCCTCCCTGTTCCCATAATCTAATGTGATGTGTGAAGGCCACACTATTTGTATTAGGGAACCATAGAAACTTTAATAAGAGTGGGTTTATTTCTTTAAGGATATGTCTCTCAGGATACATCTGAATAGCTTGAGCTACATAAAACATCTTGGGAAGTAGAACCATTTTTATTAAATGTAGTCTATCCTCAAAAATCAAAAATATTTTGTCCCACTTGTCCACTGAAGTTTTTATTATATTAATAATATTACTGTAGTTAACAGTCATTATCTCTTTCAAGTCTTTGCACAAAATAATTCCTAAATATCTTAAAGTAGAGACTTGTTTACCTACAATATGGTTGCAATTTACTTGTATTTCTTTCTTTTTGTTCAATAGCATGAATTTTGATTTTGACTCATTAAAATGAATGACCTGAAATCATATTGTATTTTCCAAATAATAAATCTAATTCTTCTATTTTTTTTTTTTGGAATTAGGTAATGTAAGAAGTACATCATCACCAAACAACATTATTTTAGTATTATATTGCCCATATATACCTACACCTTCTATTTTTGGATTGATGCTTATTAAAACAGAAAGAATTTCAATAGCCAGTGCAAACAAAATAGGCCACATGGGTCATCCTTGTTTAGTGTCTTTAGTAAGACAAACAGATTCCAATGTAAAATGTCCTATTTTCCCTATTTAAATATTCTATAAGAGTTAGTAACCTTTTAATATTGTCATGTGTATGTCTATTATATATAAATCTGGTTTGATCATTGTTAACTATGTTAGATAAAGGAATTTTCTTTCTATTAACTATAATTGACATAAACATCTTATAATCATTATTTAATAAAATACAATACAAAAGTCAGGGTCTTTATTTTCTTTTAGAACTGGAGTAATTAAAGAATATCTCCAAGAAGGAAGAATTATTACTTGTGATTGAACTTCAAGCAATGTTTTGTGAAAAAAAGGAAATTATGGATGTGGGAAAAGGTTTGTACAACTCTATAATTTTGCTATCTAGTTATGGGGCTTTATTAGGTTTGCTTTCTTTTATCTCATCGATTACTTCCTTATATGAGAGAGGCCTTTAAAGATTCAGTTTTAGTTCTTCAGGAATTTTTTTAGTTTAGTGAAAGTTGCTTCCAGATGCAACCAATCCACTGAAAATTTTTCATTTTTGTAGTGTTCTGCATAATGATGTTTAATTGCATCAAGAATATCACCTATATCCAAAATCCTCTTTCCTCTACCCTCATGTAGAATATTAACAATATTATTAATTTTGGATTGTATTTTATCCTCATAGATAAGTTATGTAAGAGCCTAGGTGAAATAGCATATGAGTTTACTTTTAATCTTTCTAATGCTAAAATAGTTTTATGAGTTAAATTGTCATTGTATTTTATTTAAGTCGTCTATTTTATTTTTAATATATATGGATTTTGGAGGGATTTAAGTACCAGAAGTTGAGATTCTTGTAATTCAGATTCCAATTCTTTAATTTTATTTTTAAAGCAACTAATAGTTTTACCACACACACACACACACACACATATATATATATATATATATATGTATATATATATATATATATGTGTGTGTATGCGTATGTATATCATATATATATATATATATATATATATATATATATATATATATATATATATTTAATGCATATATAGGCTTTTAGTGAATCCCATATCATAACTAAATTGATCTCTGTAATATAATTAGTATCAAGAAAAAAATTGGAGTTCTGACAATAACCATGGTTTGAATTCTTTACATTTTGCGACATAAGATGGAATTCTAGATTAACAAGTTAATGGTTTAAACTCAGTTTGAAATTTCAAAACAAGAGAATTGTGATCAGAAAGTGGACACTGAAATATTGAGAAAGTAGAAATCTTTAAATACAAGTCCTGACCACCACATATTTTATCTATTCTTGTTTGAGTGCCAAATCTATAGTATTGATGGGAAAACATTAATGAATCCACTTCTATTAAATTATGCATATCTATTAAATTAAATGACTCAGTCCATTTTTAAGAGGTTTGCAGCCGGGGATAAATGAAAAAGTACCTTATTAGTGGTTTCAGAAATATCTAAAATACAGTTAAAGTCTCCTCCTATTATTAAGTTACCTTTATAGTTGTTACGAATGAGATCTAAATGTTTTTAACAGTCCCTACTCCAATGCAGGGGAACCAATATACATTTACTAATGTCCATATTCTGTTATTAAATTTCAATGTAATAAGAGCTATAAGACCATCTTTATCTACATATTTATAAATAATTTCAGGGTTAATGATATTTATTTTCCACAGAATTGTTACTCCCCTGGTCTTTGACTTATAAGATGACTGAGCTAGGATCATGTATCCATTAGGATTCCATATACAAGTATAATTTATTTTAAAGTGAGTTTCTTGAAGAAAAACTATTTGTGCTTTATTTAGTTTTTAATATCTTAGTAAGTTACATCTCTTAGTTGGATTATTTAGGCCATTAGTATTTAAGGATAACAATCTTAGATCCATATCAGATTACTATTGAAAGTAAGTCTAGTTTATTATTTATTCCTATTACATAAGTCCTCTCTGATAACAATGATGTTATATTACTTTTTTAAGTACTATAGTCAAACATGTTTCCTTAATAAATGTAAGCAAGATAAAGTTTAAGTCAGGCTTAAAAAAAAAGAAAAGAAGAATTAATTGATGATGTAGTTAATAAAACAAAGCTAAAATGCATATTGTCCCATCCTATACATGGAATGAAAATCATTCCTAATCCAACAGATAAAAACATGGATCTGTTAGATTATCCCTCATGACTTGTCCAATCAGATCATCCGAGCTCCATAAATAAAAATTATTATATGGAAACTATTGTATAAAAGAAGAAAATATGACAATTTAGTTGTGTATCATACAAGTATAAAGTACCTTCTTAAAGGTAATATAAAAAAAACCCAGAAATTCCCTGTTAAGCTAAATGTTAAGCTGATATGTAATACAGTTATATGGAACTCCCAACTCCTAACAAAGTAGACTTATAAAATGAAAAAAGTGGTGACACCCACCAGGGCAGAATCAAGTAAAAAACTTTAGATACCACAACTTTGTTTGACGATGTTGAACACATTATAAAAGACTCGTGGCATTAGTCAGTCTGTACCTTTATTTGCAACCTTGCCTGTTCTAATAAATTCCTGGTGTGTGCTACCTTCGTGGTTTGGCTGCTGGACTTTGTGGTATCTAAAGTTTTTTAGACTTATAAAATAGTGATACCTAACAAATGGAAACAACATAAGGTTACAGTTACATTCATATTAAATATTAATAATATCTGCATATTACAAAGCAGAGAGGGCATACCCATATGACAAATATATTGATTCACTCTTATTGTTATGTATATGCTGTTGTCAGTCTGTGCCCTACTTAATAGAACTTTAAATATAAATGTAGCTACCTAACTGTTAAACCATTCAAATATTGTGATAGATATACAATGATAGAATCACTTTAAAAAACAATCAGATTTCTAATACCCAGTGAATTCCTACATAAACAAAGCATACATATATGGATAATAAATCTTGTTAGTCTTTCTTTTACATGTCTACCTATCTAGAAGCCTATGTTACAATTTAACATGTAGTATGTCTTGCCCTGAGAACAAATAAACAACATTACAGAAAAAAATGAAAAACTGTTAAAACCTTGATTAGCAAATCCAATTTGGTTATAATTTGATTTAAATTATAACAAGGACTGCATTTAAAATGGATTAGATTTACTTCAATTGTTTTCTAAAGCATATCATGTATTGCCCATTAATTTGGATGCAGTAGTATACATCTTTGGCTACATAATACCTCTTCCAGCAGCTCAAAACATTTCATGATACCAAAATTTAGTTATTCATACAACAGATGTTTAATACTATTAATATGATACAGATAAGCAATAATGAATTCACATATTATATTTCCCAATCTTTTATCAATAGCATTAACATGAGACAGTAATATCTCTTAGACATACTTATGTCATATTTCAAAATTAAAAAATTTCTAGGTATGTCCAAATATTTGCACTGTCTTTAGCAGCAACTTGTAGCGTGACCAAACCATTTCAAAACTGATAACATTTTAAGAAGATGAGTTACCAAATGATGCTGTAAACTGCTATGAGATGGGTAATTAATACATATTTTAAAATATAAAACTGTTCTTATCAAGTAGAGAGGAGCTTCATTAATTAAATTAAACAGATACGAGATAACAAAGACCAAACCTTCATAGATATTTCTCCAATATTAATTATTTCATTAATATTAGAGTACCATCAAATTTAAAGCACTCTATTAATGGATCTAATTTTCTTTTTTTTTTTTCATTCTTTCTTCCTTTTTATAAATAACTACTGGTCATTGATTGCCAATGTCCACTCCCTTCCATGATGCAGACTAGCAAAAGGTAACTAACTATTCTTGGGAGATAAAGATTCAAAGTTTCCCTGGAATGGTGTCCTCAGAAACTACAACCATCCAGTATATTTTAGAGCTGTAGTTCTTTTCTCCCAACTTTAGTACTACTGCATGAACAAAAATGCTTTGCAAAACAGATTTTCTACTTAAACTGACTATTTACTATTGGTGTAAAGTATTTAAAAAGTTGAAAGATGAACTTATAAGAGCATACAGTGCAAACGTATCCAGAACAGAGTAAATATCATTCATAAGTGCATAAGTAATACTTCGTTTAATGGGAGAAAATGAAAATAAACAACATGACTGTAAATTATTGAACTTCCCAATCCAAGATTTCATTGCAGTGTCAGATTGTATAAAATACAAATTTATTCAGTAATTCCCATAACACATCCAATATTTTATTTGTTTTTGCAATTCAAAATTAAGTTCCAAGAACTTCAGTTTACCTTTCTCAAAATATTTACAGTCCACATAGCCCTTAAGAAAACAGTCTGTCATTTAGAAGTCTTGAAAAGTAAGCCTTAACCAGCCCCTGATTTTAGCTTTATAGCCAAGGGGATTCCACATCATATATCCCTAGTTAGGTCCAATATGACTGTCAAATTCCACATGTCAAGATTCCCCCCCTTTCCTTTTTTCTTTCTCCTTTTTCAGTAAATTTCCATCCCTCTCTACTGAACCACCATATGAGACATAAACCTCTTGTCTTGCTGTTGCAAGATACTTGTTTTTGTGTCCAGCCTTAATTGCAGTAAGTGTTGTGTCATCTGGCTAATATATATTCTTCCTTCCTTGCAACCTGGAAGTTTCTCATTCATAAAAGACAATAAAAGCATATACTCATTCTTCAGAATCAGCATGACCCACATTAAGTACACACTTAGTTGTGTTAGAGAAAGCCTTCACATACAACCACATCTACCAACAAAGCACCATGTTAATATCTATTCTTGGCTAGAAAAGTATACCAGTTCTTTTCTTCTGAAGTCGGAAATGCAATCTGAAAGTGTACATTTTTAATCTAGAAAGTATGGCTTACCAGTTGTAGCTGCTTCATCAATGAAAAAGTATAGAACATATCTAGTTAGCATAATATGTAATTTTAGTATTACATTTTTACATATTTTTCTCTACATATTTTTCTCTACATGAAGAGCATTACTGCTCCCTTCAAGCTAGGACACATTGGCTACCTAACCACACAGATGCGATTTGTTGGTAGGACACTCTACATTCCAAGGTTTTCAAATAAGACACCTTATCCTATCCTAGCGATAAGTTTCTCATAGGAAAAATGCATCATAATTTTCATTGCTTTCCCAATGTTCCATTTTTCCATATGTCTCCAAATAAGCTGTATTGTGTTAACTATAGTTTCTCTGCACTTAGCAATAAATTACATCAGCAACTCATATATTTTGAATTGTCATGGCTACTAAACTTCCACAACCCCCAGTTAGCTGACAGAGCAGTGGGAAAAAAACAAACAAAAAAAAAAAAAAAACTTTATTTAATTAAACTATGTTAAGGGAATAAACATAGCTTTGTTTGTTGAATGCTCCTGACAGAATGGTTAAAATTGTGAGTAATACAAGGGAGAAGTAAGTTAAATCAATCTAGAGATGACGTTAATCCTTTATCAGTATCACTGACCTGTTTCAGACTGCTGAAATAGCACAGCATGCTATAGCATAACTGGAAGAAAAATACAATGCGAGGATACAGAATATTTACTGTCATGCATACCAATGCATACACCTGCAAACATTAATTTGTTATTAAAATAAACTAGTCTCTTCATCACAAAGAAGTTTTGCAGAGCCAATCACTTCCCCACTTCATGTTGTCATGGTAACCAAGGTCCGGAAACAAATTAGGTTTAAGGAATAGGGAAAACATCGCTTTAAGCTTGTGAATCATTACAAATACAAAAAACTTCATGTCTCATTAAAAAAAAAATGATCAATATGCTAGGTCCGATAAATTAAAAGAAAAAGCAAAACATCATGTCCGGAAACTGAAAGAGCAAGCCAAGCAATAGTCACACCTTCCAGACAGGATCGAATAAGTTAACTAGATAAAATAAATTTAGTACAGACTATCCTAAGGACATACAGCCCTTCAAGTGACAGAAGTAAACACAATTAAAACAAAAACATTTTACCATTATACATAGGTTTATCTAGATGTCTCAAGTTTAAAGATCAGAATACTAGGATAGCATGTATCCTTTCAGTACTACCCCATTACTATAGATTAGCAGTCATGTAATTCTATACTAATTCACAATAAACCTTTAAAGTCTCCCAACAATTAAGATTTAGTTACCTGCTTTGGCATAGAAAGAATCAGTTGGTAACACAGCTTGTCAATAAAGCTAATTAGAAAGTAATTCTATTAATTAATTATGTAATTCTTTCTTAATTTTAATTAACTTGAAAGAAGCAAAACTTTATGCTTCCAACAATGTACCAGTCACAGATCAAACTGAAGTAGATGCTTTGAGAGATTTAGCAGAAGCAGCTATTTTGGATTCAGTCTTTTTCTTTTTAACATCAGTCCAGGCATTTTTATCAATGGCTCTCTTCAGGGAATGGGATGACCAGTCCATATCCTTAGGAACAGATGTAACATTTTTTGTTTTTGATAAATAGTGAAGCATCTTCTAGGTTGTTAAATGTTCTCATTTCATTTGAATATAAAATGTTTATTCTGGCAGGAAAAACAAGCTGTGCTTTGATGTTGTTTTGTTTAAGCAATTTTACAAGTGGACATGCTTTTTTCCTCTGCTCCAATACTCTGGTGGAATAATCATTATCAAATTTAATTAAATTTTGGTTACATTTTAAAGGAACTTTTCTCCACGCTGTCCTTAGAACCATTTCCTTGTCCAAAAAAGACAACAATTTTACTACAATTGATGTAGGAGGTATAGAAGATGAGGTTAAGGAAGGTTTCCCTAAGGATCTATGTGCCCTTTCAATGCCATATGAGAAACTTTCTTTTAGATCTATGAACTCAGGAATCTATTTATTTTTATTTATTTTATTTATTTTATATTTGATGACCGGGCTAGTCTAGCTGGATATATATCCATTTTCTTTAGAGAAGATTACTCCATACAATAGTTAGAATAAAAAAAACAAGCTTAAAATACATTATAAAGCAAAAAAATGTTTGTAAAGAGAGTGCAAGTAATTTGTGTGATTCATCAAGACATGAGTTTTCTGGTACAATCAGCACAAGTTTATACAATATTTGAGTAGGCTGGAAAATATAAATAGTAGAGGCAGGGGAAAAGGGGAAGTGAAAGGAGGATAAGCAATGTTTAGTCAGGAATCCATGACGTTAAAAATGAAATAATGTCCTCACCTTCATTTTTCTCAGACAGACTGAAGATTCTAATGTTGGCTCTTCTTTCTCTGTTTTCTAAATCATCCACTTTATTGAGAAGCCAGGCATTCTGTTTGAGAAGGAATTCTTTTTGGTTTTCCTCTTCCTTATTTTCCCTTCAATATCATTTAAAGAAGTTTCTATATTTGTGTTTTTGTCTGCTGTTTTAGCAGTTCCTTTAAAACGTCTCTTTTTGACAATTAAGTTTGAGATTTTCTAAGTTCTCTGTGAAGTCATCCATCTTCAAAGATAGTTCTTGTAAGGCAGTAGACACCAATTGCAGTTCTTTTTTTAGGCCACATCAGGGTGAGAATTCATTGAGTTACTCATCTCTACAAGCTGCAAAAGTCTCCAAAGTGTTCTGATAGGAGAATATTTATATAAATAAACCAAAGTTACAACTTATAAAATTGAAACCTTCATCTATAAGTTCTAGTTATTTTTGTTTAAAAAAAATAATATTTCCTGTATATTATATTAGTTTTATGGAGCTCTGAAACTGTGCTGTTTTCAGTTGACCATTCAGGATCCCCCCCCCAATAGGTTTTGATTTGTTTTTTGCTACTATTTCTTAAGTGACAGTAACTATCAAGGGAGGCTTTGATTTTGTTGGCCTGATATTGGAACCAGTTTGTCTATTTGTTTTAATAGTTGTTTGGTTTCCTTTGTAAGTATTTTGTTTTAGATCTAATATGTCTGATAGGGGCTAGGGTGTATATAGTTTTTTTGTGTGAACTGTGGTACCTTAGTGGGTTAGAAGGTAGTCACTTAGGCTATCAGGTAGACAACCTGAGTGATAGATAGGTGAGGGTTTATTTGTTAGGGTCCAGTCAAGAATTGATTATTTGTTGCAGTTCTTGTCAACCTTAGAATGTGTATGCATCAGTTAGATGAAACCATGCACGTTTATGCAAATGGATGAGTTTACAGAGGAATAGGTTTGCCAATCAGCATTAAAATCACAAAATATAATGGTTTCTTGACTGAATGTAGTGGATACCCATGAGAGTAGGTTTTCTATTGTAGATAGGTTGTTGATGGGTGAGATGTATACGACTATTAGGATTATATTTTTATTGTTGTTGATTTTCAGGAATGATGCTAGTAGTTCAGTGTTATTTAGATCTGGAACATCTTGCAATTGTTCAAACTTTAGCGAGTCCTTATATACAATTGCTACTCCTCCTTTTTGCTTTGTTCTCCTGTCTTGCCTGAGAATAGTATAGCTGGGGGGGTATGATTTTTTTTTTATTTATGTGGGGTTTAAGACAGGTTTCTGTTAGGACAGCAATTTCAGGAGTGTAGAGGGATAGGGTAGCATAGAACCCATTTATTTTGTTTAATGGACTTCTGATGTTTATTTTAATAAGAAGGATGTCGGACTTTTTGGGGGGTATTGCTGAGTGGTGGGGTTTTAGGTTTTACTATTGGTTGGGGTATCCTATGTGATATGCATGTGTTTTCTTGGGTGGGATTTGGGCCTGGGTTAGGGTGTATGTCACTGCATGGTTGAAGGCTTGATTCTTTGTGAGATGATGGGGAGAAGCATTTAGTGGATGTTTGGGCGTGCTTCAGTGATATATATGGGAAAGTAGGAGAATGTAAATATCTGTATGAGAGTAGGTCAACTGTGGTGGAGTTATAGATATGGGGTGCTATGCTGAAGTACGTACGTCTAGTTAGAGGATCATTTGTGGATGGATAAGTGGGAGATTTTAAGTAGATAATAGAAAGGTTGTGAGAATTAGTGAGATTCAGGGCAATTATTTATAGTGGAAGGAATACTGTGTGAATGAGTAGCATGTGTGAAATTAGAGTTTGGTGTAGGGGGAGTGGTTGTTAGTGAAAATGGAGGGAGGCAAGAAGAGTATGAATGAAACTGCATGAGAAGTTGTAGGAGGGGGAAGAAGGTCAGTGGGATTATACACTGGTATGATGTAATGGTGATGTTTTTGAGTATGAGTGGGTCGCAGTAGTGGTGGGAAGGGTTAGGTTAGTATAACTGTAAATGATGTGGGGTGGTGGGAATGGAGGTAGAGTAGTGGATCTGAGTGAGCATGAGCATAGCAAGAGTGAACAGAGCAGGGCTACACCAAGCATGGAACAGGTAAGGAAAGAAAAAAAAAAACAATCAGTTAAGAGAGAGACCAGAAGAGGTTAGACTAATAGAGGATTTCCTATGTTAAAACAAAGCTAAAAAACTTTTGTTTATTTGCAGAAAATTGTGTTGCTCAGGTACTTGCTGTCCTGATAAGACTATAAGGGCTTATAGTAGGGTAGATAGGACATCATAGGGGAATATGACTTTAAATTAGTAGGTACTGTATTATAAGAGATAAGAGAGGAACTCTTCATTTTCGGCTTTTCCCGATTAGGGGTCACCACAGCGGAACTCCGGTCCGCTGATGATTGGCAGTGGATTTTTACAGTGCTGAGTTGCCAGCCCTACACCCAACCTTCAAAGAAGGGACACCCATTCACACGCACCTACATGCAGACTCCAAACAGAAGGCGTTCTAGCTGAAAATTGAATGCGAGAACCTTTTGCTGTGAGGCAACATTGCTAACAGCTGCACTACCGTGGACTTTAGATAAGAGAGAGGAACTTGTAGAGCACTATGGAGGAAGAAAGATACAACTGTTAGAGTATTAAAAGAAGGAGACAGAGTTACATGGCAGTAATTATAGAAGTAGGGGGGGTGGGTTCTGGTGGTAAGTTAAGACCAAGGTACTAAAGCAGTTTAGGAGCCACACTTGAGTTTGCTTTGTTTTGTTTTATGTTTAAATTTGCTTGGACATACTTTACTGCTTTTAGGTGATATGAGGGGTCTTGAAGGACTTCAGCTGGTCAGTTTCTGTATTAAGGCTTGTCTTGGCACTCAAGTCTGGAGAGAAAATTTATTGTAACATTGGCCAGAAGATGGTTGTTTATTCCTCTGCAATGAAAAGTAAATTAAGTTGTGTTAATAAGGTTAGAAAGAGAGAAATAAAGTAGCAAGTACAGGCAGAATGAGAATAAGGAGGGTACATGTCAAGGCTAGATAATGGAAATGCATATGCTATAGACTTTTGGACGAGAGGAGAGGTAGGAATAGATAGGAACAAGTGATTAGTAAAAGAGGTAGTAGCATTAGGAGAACTAGGATCAAGAGATACATTATAAGCACAATAGCGTTAGCAATTTAACAGTGTAAACAGCTATACATTTGGAAGCAAAAAATTTAGTCATGTATTGTTAACACACTGCTAGGTCCAAATAATGATATTGCTTAATAAAATTAACCAGAACTATTTAGAAAGGTAAAACATGTTGGAGGATATGTTTTAGGCGACACTCCCTTAAAACAAAAGCCTTTCTACGCAGTGGCACTGGCACCCCCCTGAGAAGTGATTCCCTTCAGTTATCCATTAGGTTTTATTCCTGTTGCAGAACAGACAGAGAGTCATAAAGCTGTACTGTAGGCCATCCAAGTAACATCTTAAGTCGATGGTACCATGCTTCCACCTGATTATTGGTTCACGGAGAATTTTAAAGGGTAAAATGATGGCAATCATTGTGATGCAGAAGAGCAGGAAGCATACTTCCTTGGTGGCTATGTACATAATGATAATCCAGAAATGTTGCTATGGGCTTAGCACATTCCAGTCATGTAGACGCAGTCTCTATAAATGCAGGCACAACATCTTCTACTGTGTCTGTACCATACAGGGCCACAAGGTGGTGATGCTGGATTTGCCGCCAAATGATCTGGACAAAATATAACAGGCAACCCTTCAGAATACTCTTAGGGAATGCCTTACAGCTGGCATGGATTGTTGCCTTCTCAAAATCAGTCATGATGTAGTCTGGATGAGAGGTGCATCCATGATCTGCAGCCATCCCCTTAAGCATACCCCACATATTGTTGCATGCTGACTCTGTTTTCTGTATCATTAGACAATAAACCAGAGGAATGATCCTGGTAGTAGTGGGGGTGCCAATGAATGTATGTAATGTGTACAATTAGCACCACTAATCTGCATGTATTGGGAATGTACCATCGCCAAGTATGATGTCTGACCTGCACAGATCTGCCAGTTTTTGTGCTGTAGTGAGAGGAGCAATGGTGTCCTTACCATCCCTATCCGACTTTCTTGTTAGGAGAAAGTTGCTACTGCATAGTGGGTACTGGCTGGCATAAATATCTGTTAGCATTGTGGGGGTTATTGACATGGATGTCTATGCCCTCTGTCATATCCTGGTGATGCTGAGATGGAGGGTGACAAAACAAGACGTATCTTGCAGCACATTGTCATCTGCCTTTCCAAGGACACTCTGCATTACCTGACTAGACAAATCATTGCTGTGTTCTGCTCTCTGCCATAGTTCTGCATGGAGCACAGCTACCTGTGCACTGGTTGCATCAGGCCCATGTTGGTGTGCAAAGGAGTTCTGCAGTTCTTAAAAATCTTCATGATGAACAGTGATAGCTCGGGCTCTATAGGCCTTTATTCTCCTCTTGATACATGCCCAGTATTGTTTGTATATCTCCTCATGCTATAAATGGTATAGGTATCCCTCAATCACTAGCACTGGCTTGCCACATTGGCTGGGCACTGTCCAGTATCTGCTGCCAAGCTGATCTGATCTGTACTCATATGCAGTATCCATCAAATCAACGATACTTGTAGAGGCCACTCAACATCCATGCTCTACAGTTTAGCAAAGCAGAGCATCTGAATGCCAATGAGGTATAGGCCACTATGTGACTGTGGGAACTGTGAATTACCTCAACTTGTGGTGTCTAGGTCCTGTAGTAGATTGCTGTGTCTACTAATATAAACAGTGGCTTACAACTGCTGTCTGTTACAATGGGCTGCTTGTAGCTCTGTGCACTCCACCTTGCTGTTGCAATATCCCCTGCTAGAGCTCAAATTGTCTGTATTTCTAAATTGAACAGCACTAGGATAGTCAGTGGCATATGGAACAGTAGGTGTCTGAGCTGAATGAATACACTACTGACACTGCATTTAATGCACAGTTCCCCTTTAAGACCCTGCTGTCTGTCTTGACCAATCAGAGTACGCTGCCCAATCTCATTTCCATATACAGATATTACTTAGGGAAGTTTCCCTGCATAGTGCTCTTTTCTGCATGCCTGCCTCTACATTTGTGTTTACCCTATCTGCAGCTATCAAAAGATGATTGTGTTGAACCTCCACTTGCCACACAACACTACAGTTTGCCTTGGTAGGTGAGATAGGATAATAATCATTCTCTTGCCATATGTAATATGGCTTCCCTATTTTACAGTTGTAGTGAACATGGGGGTTGCTACTGTGATGTCAAGTAGACAGTACAGCTGTGTTTTAGCATTTTAGAGGGGACTGCAGTCACTAATCTTTTACATTTATTCAGGTATGTGCTTCCTATACAACTAGTAAAGCAGGGTGGGGAACACATACCAAATATCCATAGGGTTAGATGCTTCCTATTCTTCATTACATTAATGCCACTACATTATCATAAGCTACATATTTCCACAGTTTTAGGTGGGGTACATCAACCTTACTTTATCTAATGCCTATCTTTCCCTCATTTGTAAACATGCCTCTCCACCTCATTGTACATGGTATCTATAATACTGGGGGCTCAAAGGGCCACATGCCTGTCAACCTCTTATAGCATGAAATCTGGACATTCCATAAATATAGGTGGGCCAAAGACCCAGAACTAAAGACTCTATTTGCTCTTACAGACTTACTAAGTTGATAGCATAACAAGTTTTAGGCATGATCATGATGTTTCGAAGGGTATAACGTCCAAAACTCAAATATCTGCCTTTATTTTCTAACTTCAGTCATTAGTAATCTGAAACTACTTTGCCAGCACACTGCAATGCTATGTAAAATGGCTGAAATATATGAGGCAAACCTCTGCACATTCTGCGAATATCTGTACAGTCAAAAGTGGTACTATGGGAAGGTTTTATATTTAGCTCTTCTACACTCAGTACGTTGCTATGATATTGGCAATTGTTTTTGAGAGCATGTGTTCATGGGTCTAACAGCTGCAGCTGCAGCTCAGAGGGCTGTCATTGTTTGGCAATGTTGATCCTCACTGGTAGAGCAGACATCACCATTTGTTTTGTATGCAGATCACTGAGGTAATCATCTGGGGATTTTGCTATTTGCATGCTGTGTTTCTTGCTTTACACATCTGCGGCAATCACTATTCTACCACGACTGTATCCAACCATGTAGCTTTTGTTAGGGATCATCATAATGTGCCAGTTTTCTCTTCATTATAGTGTTTCTGTCTTTCGACTGCATTGCTCTATGGTCAAGTGGTGCTGCAGCCTTTTGGCTTCAGCATTGTAGCTCAAGAGGAAATGTCTTGTGACCTATACGTAGGAACCTCTTTTGGAATTGGGCTCCAAGTAATAGCAAGATTTTACAGAATCACTTAGATAATTTGTGAAACTAGGTTTTAAACTAATACCATTAGAAAAGAAAATAAACATGAGTTTCAGTCCTTCTAAAATAAAAACTATCATTTTTAGAATGAGAGTATGGATACTCATAATCTATCCTTCAGTAAACATATTAATAACATTATAACAGCTGGGTAATGTAAAGAAATATTTTATATCATGAGACACAGAGGCAATTAGATAGTTTTTAATTCCATAATAAGTTCAAAGATGAAGTTCAGTGGCTACATTCCTGTTCAATGAATAATAATTACCACAACCTCGCCTTAACTCTCCAAACTTAATTTCTCAACAATACCAGCTTTTCCATTGTTATCTGAGTTTTCCCCTGGCTGCTGTCCATTTCACAGTCCCAGCATCTCTGACCTCGTACCCTGCTTTCCAATTTGCTGATCCTGCACTACTCTCCAGAATCTACCCACCTGGTGAGAAAGGACCCCTTCCAAATACCAGCAGTCTCATCATACTGCCTTGTATTCTCTGTCTCCTCACACCAAAGGAAGCATGAAATACCCTGCTCTCCAATTTGCTGATCCTGCACTACTCTCCAGAATCTACCCACCTGGTGAGAAAGGACACCTTCCAAATACCAGCAGTCTCATCATACTGCCTTCTATTCTCTGTCTCCTCACACCAAAGGAAGCAAGAAATACCCTGCTCTCCAACTTGCTGGTCCTGCACTACTCTCCAGAATCTACCCATCTGGTGAGAAAGGACCCCTTCCAAATACCAGCAGTCTCATCATACTGCCTTCTAGTCTCTGTCTCCTCACACCAAAGGAAGCAAGAAAGTATGTGGTGTCCTGAAACCTGTTAGTAAAGCTCATAATTGTAATTACTGCTTCTGAGGTTATAGTGCATGCCCCCAACCTAGACAGCCATCAGCCTTTACCCACTATCTATCCTGAAAACCACCTAACATTTTTACGTCCATCATTGTAACCCCACTTCTTTAACCTTTAGTATATCCTTCCTTAGTCCTAGACCAGCTAGCTCCCATATAGAATTGCCTTACATAGACTTTCTCTCCACTAAGTAGCACCCTTCCCCTCTACTTGCTATCTCATGCTTATCCTATTGTCTTATACTATCTCTGAATTACATATCTATAGACTTTATTTGATCTCAACACTATCATACTTCACCCTGGAGTTTTAAATGTCAACACCTACCTATCCTCCCACACTTCACTACCATTGTAGTACTTATCTCTGTACTTACCCTCACCTAACTTACCTTCAGTAGTCAGCATTTTGCTGATTGTTTTTTCTTGAACTGCTCCTTCACTTGTCTCTACCCGCTCCATTCACCCTGCGGGCTCACTCCGCTCCCCTATCCTACCCCCAATTCCCACCCACCCCCAGTGCATCTACATTTATTCTAACCCCATATCACCTGACCACTCCACACAGCCAATCATCTTCACTCCTCCTACCTCCCATATCACCTGACCACTTCCGAAATCCAATTATCTTCTTTCCTCCCAAACACCACACCTATCTTCCTCTCATCCAATTAACATTATCAACCAAACACAATGACACATACCATGTTCTCCTTTCTTATATGCCTCCTACTAATCCTCACAGCCCTAACCTACACAACATCCCTACACACATACATTTCATTACCCCAAACCACCTACCATACAACACAACCCTTCACACCAACAAAAGGCCACAAAAGCTTCCCTATATCCCCCTCTCTTCTTGAAAGCAGCAAAATATTACTCATATGCAACAAGTACTGTTTAACATCTCTCACTAGAAAGATACCAAATAAGCTTTACATAGATATGCTACAAGCAATAAGACGTCATATACTGATAAAGAAATACCTCTTACCTCTGGTGACATTCACCCAAATCCAGGACCAAACAACATCATACTCCCAAACAAACACACAACAGACCTACTCATCATAAACCTTAACACTCGCAGTATATCTAATAAAATTACTCACGTACACGCATTCACAACCTACTACTCCCCCGATTTACTAACCATAACAGAGACCTGGTTAAATCCCAGCACAAGGAATGAAGAAATTCTCCCTCCAGGATATAACATCATTAGATTAGATAGAATAGGAAAGAAGGCAGGGGGAATTGCAATTATCTATAAAAATACACTTACTATGCAACCCCTACCGAACCCTCCACTAAAATTTGACAATGCTGAAATCATAGGAATTATGGTACAACTTAACAATAAAAAGGGTATCAATATTCTCTGTGCATATATCCCTCCAGGCAATAACGTTATTAAAATTGAAGAAATTCTGCAGTGGACAAAAGGCAACCTACCACAAGAGACTATTCTGCTAGGAGAGCTAAACACTGATTGGCTAGCCTGCAACTCTAAAAACCCCACTCGCCACATCAACCTGTATGGATTCTCTCAACTTATTCTAGAACCTACTAGAGTAGATAAGAAGTCCCAAAAAAATCTATATTAGATTGGACATTAGTGAACTACACAGAACAAAACTATCACACAGGTTGTCTACCAGACAGCCTTAGTGACCATCTCCCAACATTCCTCCTACACAGGTGTACTAACATACCCAAACCTACTGTCTTTAGACAAGTCAGAAATGATCGCAAGGTTAACCCTCTAGATCTCAACACTGCATTAAATAACTGCAACTGGGAACCTCTACATATCCTGAACTTGGACCTAGCAGTGGACTACTTTAATAATACTTTCATTAAGGTCCTTGACCAAATAGCACCCATAAGAACTATTAGAGCTAAAGTCCACTCAGCTCCTTGGCTTACTAACACCACTAGAGCCCTATTAAATTCTAGAGACAAGGCATGGAAAACCTGGAAGAAAGAGAACACTAGTCTTTCTAAATAAAACTATCAACATCTTAGAAATCAGGCTAAACAGCAAACTAAGCTAGATAAAGAAAACTACTACCTAAATATCCAAAACAAATACTCCAAAAGCCCACAAAAGTTCTGGCATGCAATTAACTCCCTATTAAAACCAGGAAAAAATACCACACCCTCTCCCACCTCAACCTCCACAGATACAACTACTGAAAAAGCCTCAAACTTCAACCAACATTTCACCGAATCCATTAACTCACTATCCACTCAACTAGCCAAAAATAGCTACACACCCATGCCTACAGCACCTAAGAACTCTGCTCCTCTTACCTTCTCACCTATCCCAACCTCTACAATAAAGAAACATCTCTTAAAACTAAAACTCACTACCCTTGCAGCAGATGGGCTACCAGTACATTTCCTAAAAATGGCAGCCAACTCCATAGCCTACCCAGTCTCAATCCTTATCAACCGCTCTATACAGGAGTCATATATCCCTCATCTGTGGAAAGTCTCCTATATCATTCTCCTTCATAAGGGAGGCACCTCCTATGATTTCTCAAACTACCGACCCATTGCTATTCTGTCACCTTTATCAAAGATACTAGAAAAATGCATACACTCTCAAGTCATGCACTTCCTAAACTTAAACAATCTCCTCTCACCCACACAACATGGCTTTCGCCCTCACCACAGTACAACCACTGCCCTCCTCTCCCTCACAGACCTAGTTAACTAACATATGAATAACAACAGATTCGTATCAGTCATATTCCTTGACCTCTCTAAAGCATTTGACATGGTCTCTCACTCCATACTAATAGATACCCTCACCTCCCTAGCCTTCACCCCAAACACTATTGTTGGTTTAAAAGTTACCTATCAGAACGACAACAAGCTGTCCAGTGGCAAGGAGCTTTATCATCTCTGCTCCCAACTACCATTGGTGTACCCCAAGGTTCCATACTAGGACCTCTTCTCTTCTCGATTTTAACAAATAACCTATACAAAAGTACCCTGCATGCCTCACTAATCCAGTATGCAGATGATTCCACCCTTATATGCTCAGCTCCATCCCTGACCTCCCTACAGCACCTCACCCAAGAGTCCTTCACCTCAGTAGAAAGATGGATAACTAACATTCAACTTATCCTAAATCCTAACAAAACCAAACTACTACTTTTTACCCCAAACAAATCAAAAACAACTCCAGTCTTCTTCTCCATCTCCTCCGATAATGGTACTATCATCTCTCCCTCTCTCCACACCAAGCTCCTTGGCATTGAAATAGACAACAACCTCCACTTTAACATCCATATCTCTCAAACTATAAACAAGGTGCACAAAAAAATGGGTTCCTTATACAGGCAAAAGAACTTTCTAACTAATCAAGCTAAAGTCACACTAGCTCAAACCCATCTCCTATCTACACTACTATATGCAGCCTCAATTCTCACTTATATTAGGAAATCTGACCTAGACAAAATTGAGTCCTGTTATAACAGAATTGCCAAGTTTGCCACAAACTCCCCATTTAGAACCCATCACTGCATACCTCTCAGACAACTTCAATGTCTCGAACTGCCACAGTTGCTACTATATCACCAACTTGTTCTATCATACAACATCCTAAAACAACCTGACAAAATTCCTCCTCTAAGGCATCTACTGACCTGCCACACTCCAAATCATCCACTCCGCTCAACCAACAAATCACTTCTCACTATTACCTCAGCAAATAATACAGCCGGAAAATCTATCTTTTCACACACTATAGCCAAAACTTGGAATAATCTCCCCCCCATCTGTGACTTCTGCAGCTAACACCACTCTATTCAAAAACTCCCTTAAGGCCCATCTTACAAGTTCTTGGCTCTGTCCATGTATTACATAGTCCACAATCTGTTACCATTACAACCATCTTCTATCTCTCTATTCATGCCCCAATAAATATATTTCCTCAAAATATTTTACATGGAAAACATGTACCTGTTAAAATCTGACTGTTGCTCTTTTTGAACTAAATGTATATAAGTGCATTTTTTTGATTGCAAATGTCTACTCTTTTTGACTTCTTTCTAGAAATTTCTAGTTCAATAGATACTACTTCCTATGCATTGTATTATATGTTTATTTTCTGTAATGTGTTGTTCTAATGTAACTGGAGCTTTTCTCCCCGGGCCTCCGCTGTAAACGGACCTCGTCCAGTCGGACCATCCCGGTAAACAAAATTAAAATAAATAAATAAATAAGATTTGTTGGGGAAACAGGCATTAAGTTCTATTTAGAGGTGTTTTCCTCCTTCCTCTTTGCAGTTTAAATGTCGAGTTGATAGTATTAGTTCAGGGGAGTGGGAGGTATAGGTGAGCTTGACCCATGCAAAACATGCTGAACACAGTGTTTTGGGGGATTTATTTTTCACTGTTTGACTTTTGGGGAATTAAGACTAGGGAAATTGCTACTCATCCATTCATAATGGAAGCAAAACTGAGTATCATATTATGATATCCTTTATAATAAAATAAATCAACAGTAGTTAGAGAGCATGAAAAAAGGAAGCTTGTCTAATTAATGTAGAAATGGATATAGTAAGTTACATGGAAAGGTTTCAGAAATTAATTTTTTTAATAAAGTATAGGCAAGAATAATGCAAGTTTAGAAATCAACAAAAGAGTTATACATGTCTGAATTTGAGAGAGAATAGAGTTAAAACAGAGTAAAAAAATATATCAAAAAACAGGAACTATAACAGCTGATTTACAGAAATGGTTGTTAAATGATGGAATAAATTTCAATTTGCACACTAATGAAAGACAATCTTTAGAAATGTAAAAATCATTGGGCGTCAATTTTAATAAGGACTGTTATCAGTATTTCATGCTGTTTTGGCCATTAGCTTGTGCTTTTTGTTTGTTGTACTGTATTATATATCATTGTACTTTACTGATTGTTTCTGGCTTTTTATCTGCTTTATGCATATATCTATATATGAATATATATCTCCCTATATCTAATCTATCTCAATATATATATATATATATATATATATATCTATATATATATATATATGTATATATAAAATATATATATATATATATAATATATATCTATATATATATAATATATATTTGTTTGTTTGTGTCTTTCGGCTTTTCCCGATTAGGGGTCGCCACAGCGGAACTCCGGTCCGCTAATGATTGGCAGTTGATTTTTACATACCAGCTTGCCAGGGCTGACGCACAACCTTCAACGAAGGTATGCCCATGCATGCATGTCTCCACGCAGAAGACACTCTAGCTGAGAATCGAACCGGACAGCGTCTTACTGTGAGAAGACAATGCTATTGCAGCACCACCACCACGTATATAATATATATATATATATATATATATATATATATATATATATATATATTACCTTCGTTGAAGGCTGTGCGTCAGGGCCGGTAACTCGGCACGTAAAAATCAACTACCAATCATTAGTGGTCCGGAGTTCCGCTGTGGCGACCCCTAACCAGGAATAGCCGAAAGACACAAACAATAAATATATATATATATATATGGATCTACTTCATTTGCCCTAACTTCCGATTGACCGACACCCATTTGCCCGACCCCATTTGACTGAAATTTCATTTGACTGAAAATTCATTTGAATGACACTTCATTTGACCGACAAATATTATTGGCAAGTAAATGGGATATGCCCCCTTCCTCACTGTAGTGCGACCCTGGAGTTAGAATATATAGTTGGGGGGGGGTTGGGGGGGGTCGAAGCCCCCCACTTACTTTTGTTTTACTAAGTAATATTAAAGCAAAACTAAACAATATAATATGAAATTAAGTGGGGAGGCTTCACCCCCCCACCCCCCATTGTAAGGGGTTGTGCCCACTAAAGCACCCCTAACTATATATTCTAACTCCAGGGTCGCACTACAGTGGGGAAGGGGGCATATGCCATTTACTTGCCAATAATACTTGGTCAAATGAAGTGTCGGTCAAATGAAATTTCGGTCATTTGGTGTCGGGCAAATAGGTGTCAGTCATTCAGAAGTTAGGGCAAATGAAGTAGACCCATATATATATATATATATATATATATATATATATATATACATATATTATATATATATATATATATATATATATATATATATATATATATATATATATAAAATATATATATATATATATATATATATATATATATATATATATATATATATATTTATATAGGATCTGTACAGATACTCGACTGCATCTTTCACCGAATCCCAATTTTGTGACCATACTTGCGCGAAGGTGTTTTTCACTGAAGCAGCACTTTCACGTAAGCATGCTTGTTGTTCTAGTCGTACTACAGTGCGGTAAGGGAAAATTCCCTTTTCTCCAGTGTAGTCCAACCTTGGAGTGAGAATATTACAGTAGGGAGTGTGTGCAGGGGGGTTGACCCCCTGAATTTAAGTGGATTTTCTGTTTTTTTTTTTTAACATACTTTAACAAAAGCGCTTTTTCGATGAAGTGTGCTCGGTGGTAATGGATTCGGGCTTTTGATCTTTCGATCAAAATTCCTAGATCCATATATATATATATATATATATATATATATATATATATATATATATATATATGTATCTATATATACATATGGGATCGATTCTAAATCTCAAAATACTGAAAGATAGACTTTCGGTATCTCAAGACTAAAATATCAAAAGTCCAGTTAACTGAAACTGCACTTACTGAGTATTACATTACCAAATCTGCTGTTGGGGTGGTGTGTTGTGGTTTGTCTTTGTGGTGCATTCTGGTTTGGAAGTGAGATATGGCATGCAATGTGTGGCTGTATATGGAGATTCAGTTAAGTCATTAGTGTTTAATGGATCTTGGTAGGGTTTTTTGTTTTGTAGTGTTGTGGAAAGTTTTGCGAGTTGGTTGGGCTAGATGCGAGAGTGTTTGTGTGGTACTGTTGAAGGCGCTATGTTTTTTTAATTGTGTAATGTATGTGTTTTTCACGTGTTTGTGTGTGATGGTCTGCAAATTAAGTGTAGGGTGATTAGTGGTAGATTTTTAGCATCTTCCATGGTAGTGGAACCTCAGAATTGGTATATATAAGTAGCAGGAATTTGGGGGTGCAGCCCCCTACATGGGGGGTGCATGGGGGCTTCCACCTCTCCTTATTAATAGGTTTTCTAGGTGAGTATCTTTGGTGTTTTAGTAAAGGTTTAGGGAGGAGGTGGTGCTTGTGATGTTGTGGTGCAGGTTATATTACAGAATTGAATGTCAGTTGCTGAAAATTCGGTATTTTTAATTTTTAATATAGTGACATTCGGTTTTGTAATATTTCAGTACAGTGGGTGCCTGGTATTTAGAGCTCCAGATACTGAAAGTCGGTCTTTCAGTATTTCAAGATTTAGAAGTAGACACACACACACACACACACACATACACACACACACACACACACACACACACACACACACACACACACACACACACACACACACACACACACACACACACACACACACACACACACACACACGCACGTGTATATGGGTCTACTTGATATGACTGACATTTTACAATGTCGAAACCCATATGGCCGACACCATATGCTCAACATTTGAAATGCCGAACATAAAAGTAGACCAAAAAAATAAAAGAATAACGCTAACTTTAAAGATGCTAGCAGTGGGGCTATGCCCCCCACACCCTCTATAAGTTTAATATACCAACTCCGAGATCACACTACAGTACCGAAATGGAAATCTTTCCTTTCTGCACTGTATGGAGATGCCGGTTCCCCATGGTCGACATTTCAAATGTCAATCATATGGTCTCGGCCATATGGCTTTCAACATTGTGAAATGTCAACCATGTGAAGGGGACCCGTGTATACATACATATACATATATATATATATATATATATATGTATATATATATATAGAGAGAGAGAGAGAGAGAGAGAGAGAGAGAGAGAGAGAGAGAGAGATAACCACAGTGTGCGTGTGTTTTGTGTGTGTGTGTGTGTGTGTGTGTGTGTGTGTGTGTGTGTGTGTGTGTGTGTGTGTGTGTGTGTATATATATATATATATATATATATATATATATATATATATTTATATATCAACAGCAGCAAAACATTTAACATCAGGGCAGAGTCTAAAAACTAGTTTTAGAGACTCTGCCCTGATGTAATGAACTGTTTGCTGCTGTTTGGATATTTTACAATTTTTACAGCATGCTCCTATCCGGTTCCATTCTTTTTGCTATTGGATATATATATATATATATATATATATATATATATATATATATATATATATATATATATCAACAGCAAAGAGCACATTTAACATCAGGGCAGAGTCTTTAAAAACTAGTTTTTAGAGACTCTGCCCTGGATGTGAAATACGTGCTGTTTGCTGCTGTTTGGATATTTTACAATTTTTA
The DNA here is from genome assembly GCF_019279795.1 of Protopterus annectens. Classification (NCBI taxonomy): domain Eukaryota; kingdom Metazoa; phylum Chordata; order Ceratodontiformes; family Protopteridae; genus Protopterus; species Protopterus annectens. The sequence continues at coordinate 1,578,567,065 of NC_056735.1, forward strand.
CAGCATGCTCCTATCCGGTTCCATTCTTTTTGCTATTGGATATATATATATATATATATATATATATATATATATATATATATATATATATATATATATATATACACACACATATCGAAAATAGAGAGATAGAAAGAGTGGCAAAGAGAGAAATAAGCATAGATGTCTTATATGTCCATAGAAATGAGATCCATTCTCAACAACAGCATTACTAGTACTTCCTGAAATTTTAAGTCATGTGCCATATATTCCCATTGAATTTAATTCCATAGGAAAGAAATAGAACACTGAACATTTATACTATCAAGTTGTTGGATAAGATGGTGATTTCTGACATTGGTGGTGCGAGTTGACTGGAGAAAAGCTTGCAATTCAATGTTCATACAAGAAGCATTAAAGCATGAGTCTGAAATGTAATGTGTTCTAAATTATTCTATATTGTACGATATTGATATAGAGAAATATTGTATTATATTGCATATTATAGAATATTGCTGTAAAATACTACATGTTGTTTTGTACAGTTCCCAAAATATAGTACAGCTGATTTGTGTAGAAAGGTGTAAGAAAGAAGCAATAATAGCAAGGACATAAACTGAGGTAAAGGCAGACATCACAGTCATAAAAGAAGACAAGATATTTTAGAACAGATTATATAAATATATTACAGACAAAACGCTATGAAACATATTTTAAAAGTATTTACAGATTAGGAGCACATCAATAATGATAATGTATTCATAGCAAAAATGTGTGCATATACAAATCCAATTAATTGTCTATTAAATGTAACATTCCAATGCCCTGGATCAACTAATCCATAGTCCCACCTGGGGCTCCAGTATCCTAGACCTGGTCATTACCAACATGGGAAATCGATGCTCCACACCTACAGTTATCCCCTCGTTGGTCATGTCTGACCATAAACTAATCACCCTTGACATCCACATCCCTTTCCCACCCTCCAGTAAGGAAACCTCAGTAAAAAACTTCTCTAATGTCAACTTCATGATACTTAAGTCAGAAGTGACAAATTTCATGACACCCATGCAGATGAGAGCTGAAAGTTCAACTACTGAATCCTACGCTAAGGCACTGTGTGAGCACATCCACTTGTGCATAAATTGTGCCACCCCAAATAGAACCAAGATGCTCTTCTCCAAAAAAAGGAAGCCAATCTGGTGGTCCCCTGCCATAAACAAACTTTACAACAAAAGGAAGAAATTGTTGCAGAAAAGAGGAAAATCCCAGTATGCAAAAAACTCCCTTACAAGCCTCAGTAAGAAGCTGAGATCCTTTCATAAAATCCTCGAAGGCTAGTTATGACAATAAAATTGCCAAAGATTCCAAAGACAACCACAAGGCATTCTAGAGCTATGTCAAGCATCTAAATGGCAATGCTCAGATCTACTCTGAGTTACAACAGAATGGCATTAAATATACTGATCCCAATGATATTGTCAATATCCGGGCAGATCAATTCAGTGCCATCTTCATCCTCCTCTCACCCCCTAAAGGGCCCATCTCAATACAGAAAGATTGCTAAATTCTGGTAATAATGGCACACAGGTAAAAAACACACTCTCCAAAACTATGAATAGAGCATCCATGGGACCAGACGACATCCTGGGCTGTGTACTACATGAACTACAAAATGAACTGGCACCTCACCTAAGTGTCATGTTTAATCATAGCCTCACCTCAGGCTTCGTGCCCACTGAGTGGTGCACAGCTACATTTATCCCACTCCACAAGGGAGGATCCACCTTGGATCCTGGGAACTACCACCCCATCAGTCTGACATGCCTGATCTGCAAGGCCATGGAACTTATTATCATGGAACTTATAAATAAAGACATTGGCAACTTTCAAAAACTGGAAACCACTCAGTTTGGGTTTGTGAAGGGCTGATCTTGTCTCCTGAACCCGACTGACTTCTTCAAATCATTCTCTAGGGCTGTTAATGAGGTTAAGGTGGTCCACACAGCCTATCTGGACCTCGCCAAAGTCTCCGGCACCATCACCCACTCTGGAATCATAGATAAACTTACTAATCTGGGCATTAATCCCTATGTCACTTGATGGGTTGCCATCTGGCTGACTGACAGAATCTACACTGCAAAAGTAGCCGACTCCAAATCCTGCTCCAGACAAGTGACAAGAGAAGTATCTCAGGGTTCAGTTCTGGGACCACTTTTGTTTGATATCTACTTCTCTGAAGTACAGGCCAACACTAAGGGACTCTGGCTAACAAAGTTCACAGATGAGTGCAAACTGGGAGCCATTACTGAATCCCCAAATGATGTGGATATTCCTCAAAAGGGCCTTATAGAAACTGATGCTTGGTGCCAGATTCATGGGCTCAAGCTCAGTGCCAAGAAATGTATAGATATCCCCTTTGGGAAAAAACATGTACCTGTGAATTACCACATGGGTGGCAGTACACTAAACACTGAAAGTGTGATAAGAGACTTAGGGACACAGGTGGACAGTGGTCTTACCTTCGATAACCACATTGCTATAACAGTCAGGAAATCCTTCTATGTGGCACACCTCATCACTAAGGGCTTTTCATCCAGAATAAAGGAGGTCATTTTCCCACTGTACTCATTCCTCATTAGACCCACTATAGAATACAACAATCCATTTGGTATGTACCTTTCAAAACATCTACAACAACTGGAAAGGCCGCAGAAATACTTCAGTAAAAGAATCACAGGCCTAAAGCAGATGCCCTATGTTGACTATCTAAAAATACTCCAGCTATACTCTGTCACGTATCGTCTACTCAGAGGCAATCTCTGCTTAACATACAAGGCCATGTCAAACTCAGAGCTGTTGGACATGCTACACTTAAAGAAATCCCAATCTGTCAGAGCTACATACTCCAGGGATCAAAACCTTGTCTTCACAATGAACAAAACATGCTGGAGGGATAGGTTCCTGACCCAGAGACTACCCAGACTCTGGAATAGACTGCCCAAACATGTCAAGCAGAGCGTCTCTTTGGCCCTATTCAAAAGGAACCTTGATGATTGGAAGGGACATAGGAAATTCACCCTGGGGATCATGTCAGTCACCCTGCTAGACAGGGGTCCAGGGAAGTAAATATTGTGGGAAGAAATAGCCAGGGAATTGTTATGGCTAGGCTTGTATAGGCCCTAGGGTCGATAGCCTAGTACCAACCTATGAACCTATGAACAATATATTAAAAGTGAAAATAACCTTGCCATCAAAGCAGGAATAATAAAATAATTAAAAATCTGGAGATAATCTCTGCACAACCAATGACCAAATGTAATCATCTGTCTTTACCTTCAAAGTCTTCACCAGCAATAGTAGTGTGGCATATAGCTTGTGATACAATTTCACAATTTGAAACTGACCATTTCCATAGCAAAAATGGGAAAAGGGGTTAAGGATGGATGGATGGATGGATGCAATTCCATAATTAATATTCTGTTTTATAACTATTTGGGTAGAAATCACTCTATTGTGTACTCTCAGGTTATTTTCCCCATTCATATTAGTATCATAGTGCAACTCTTCTTTCCAGCCTTTAGCTATCATACTCTATACCCCACCCCTAACAGGGGTATGTTGGACCTCTCCTTATCATTCCATCTTTACAAAATATGCATTCCTTGAAGATGTTTGCAAATCCTTTCCCAATCTAGGATACATTCATTTCATGTGTATTGTCCAACCTTTTCCTCTAAAAACATATGTAATAAATTAACTTTAGAAGCCTACCACCTCCAATACTGTCCATTTTCAATTTTTCATGCATTACAAGTGAAGTCATAAGTATAGACTTACTTGTGAGTCAGGCATATATGCTGTTCTCATATTATCATGATAAAAGTAATGCATCTTTCCAGAATGATATAGATAATTTTTGTCTCTCTTTTTTCCTCCCATTTAGTCTGGATTTTTGATAAGTAAGAACCTTATAGCATGAGATAAACTTGTTATTTTACTGTATCTTTAAAACTCTTGTATGTGTACCATCATGAATTTAGGGAAAAAAAGCTCCCCTTTTGTTAAACCACCATTTATGACAATCATTAAGTCCTGAAAAAGACAGAGATGGGGAAAATAACCTGAGAGTACACACCAGAAGGAGGAAGCATATCCATATTCATCAAGTATACCCACACCACCAGGTTAGTGGCACAGCACAATGCTTCAGAGATCATCCACGTGCAGCAAACAACGTGCAAAACTGCAATTCAAATTGTAGCTTGCTACAGATCACCCACCATGTCCCTGGACCCCTATTCTGCATTTCTGGAAACACTGGGAAACATAAAGGTCCTACTAAACATGCTAATATTGTGTGATTTCAATTACCCAAACATTAACTGGGATAACTACTCAAATACTAACTCTCTTGCCCAACATTTCCAAGAATTTATAAACTCAAATGCCCTGGATAAACTGGTCAACACTCTCACTAGAGGTGACAACATATTGGACCTGGTCATCACCAACATGGGCGACCAGTGTTCCACACTGGAGGTCAATCCTTCGCTGGTTAGATCTGACCATAAACAAATCACTTTGGATATCCACATCCCGCCCCCACCCCCGGACAAGGAAACCACAGTGAAAAATTTTTCAAAAGCAAACTTCACATTACTTAAGACCGAAGTGGAAAATTTCAAAGCCCCCATGCTAAAGGATAACACTGCCCAAGCTGCAAAATTCTTTACTAATGCATTCTATGGGCACCTACAAGAATGCATGGATCATGCTATCCCAAGCAAAACCAAGACTCACTCCTCCAAGAAAAGAAAACCAGTCTGGTGGACCCCTGCCATAAACAAGCTATACAACAGAAGGAGGAAACTAGTACAGAAAAGAGTAAAATCCCAAGAAGGGAAGACATCCCTGATCAGTATCAGCAAGAAACTACGAACCCTCATAAAATCATCCAAGGTGAGCTTCGAAAGAAAAATTGCCAAGGACTCCAAAGATAACCACAAAGCATTCTTTAGCTATATCAAGAATCTAAGTGGCAATGCTCATATCTGATCGGAGTTAGTGCAGAATGGCACAAAATACACTGAACAGACCAATATCGCCAACATCCTGGCAGACAGGTTCAGTGAAAACTTCACCCCCCTCTCACCCACAAAAGGGCCCATAACCATACCAGAAGAATGTAGCGCCCCTAAAATCACAGACACTCAGGTTAAAACAGCCCTTTCCAAAGCCAAAAACACAGCATCAATGGGACTGGACGGTGTCCCAGGCTGCGTCCTACATGAGCTCAAAGATGAACTAACACCTCACCTAAACACACTGTTCAAACTCAGCCTCTCCACAGGGTACGTACCCACAGAGTGGTGCACAGCAATGGTTATTCCACTCCACAAATGTGGAGCCACAACAGTCCCTAGGAACTATAGCCCTATAAGCCTGACTAGCTTGGTCTGTAAGGCTATGGAGCGCATCATCATGGAACTCATTATCAGAGACATTGGGAACCTCCAAACACTGGACCCTACCCAGTTTGGCTTTGTTAAGGGTAGATCATGTCTCCTAACCCTGGTGGACTTCTTAGAGACAGTTCCCAAGGCTATAGATGAGGGAACAGTAGTACACACAACCTACCTAGACCTCGCAAAGGCCTTCAACACCATTCCCCATTCTGGTATTATAGACAAGCTCACCAGCCTGAACATAAACCCCTACATCACAAGATGGGTTGCCAGATGGCTCACAGATAGAACCCACATGGTGAGGGTTGTGGGAGCTAGGTCTGACTCTAAACCGGTTACAAGTGGTGTTCCCCAGGGCTCAGTCTTAGGACCCTCCTGTTTGGCATATACTTCTCAGAGTTACAGGCAAGCACAGGAGGACTTATGGCTGAACAAGTTCACAGATGAATGCAAACTAGGGGCTATAATTGATTCTCCGGCTGACACAGACATCCTTCAAAAGCGTCTCACTGAGACGTACATCTGGTGTCAAAACCATGACCTCAAGCTAAATGCCAAAAAGTGCATAGTCATCCCCTTTGGAAAAAACAAAGTACCCACAAACTACCACATAGGTGGTAGTCCCCTAAATACGGAAAATGTAATAAGGTATCTGGGGACACAAGTAGATAGTAATCTCTCCTTTGATAATCACATTGCCAAAGTGGTTAGAGAATCCTTCTAGGTGGCCCACCTAATCACAAAAGGGTTCGCATCCAGATCAAAAGAGGTCATTATGCCCCTCTACTCATCACTCATCAGACCCATCATAGAGTACAATGCCCCATTTGGGATGTACCTTACAAGACACCTGCAACAACTGGAATGACCACAGAAATACCTCACCAGGAGGATCACTGGCCTCAAACAGATGCCCTATGCAGCTCAATTGAAGAAACTCCAGCTGTATTCGGTTGTATACCGCCTACTCAAAGGTGATCTCTGCCTGACATACAAGGCCATGTCCAACCCAGAATTGATGGACATGCTCCACCTAAAGAAAAGCTTATCCCTTTCAGACACACGGTCTAGGGATCTAAACCTCACCACAACAATAAACAGGATGCGCTGGAGGGATAGATCCCTGTCCCAGAGACTTCCCATGTTTTGAAACAAGACTGCAATCTGCATTAGGCAGAGCTCCTCACTAACACTCTTCAAGAGAAACCTTGATGAGTGGATGGGAAACAGAAAGTTTATCCTGGGGATCACTTCAGTGGCTCTGCTGGACAGAGGCACAAGGAACTAATCTAAGGGGACGGCAAAAGCCAACACATTCTGGCTAGGCTTATAAATGCCTTCAGGCAGATAGCCTAGTACCTCCCTATGAACCTATAAACCTATAAGTGAAACAGCATAATAATGCTAAAACAAAGACAAAAAGTACTCCCAGGAGAAAAAAAATGATTGTACACTCGGTCATCATCCTTTATAAAATCACGCATCTCTCAACCTCAGCATAAATAAACAAAGTCTTTCTTATCTTTGCTCCTTTTTATAAACTTTCTTATATAGCCCTGTGTTATGGTCATCCAAAAAGCTTCATTACCCAGTGTTGCTCTATCTCTCATCCTAATTTTGCTGCTAGCCTCCTCAGATATATAGCCCCTCATCTGGCAAACCCACAATAACATATTCCTCTTCTCCTCACTTATATTACTTATTGTTCCCACGACAGAGTGCTGGAAAGCCAGTTTCTTCTTTCCATTTAATTTTCTGGGGTGTCTTAGCCTATATATCCCTTGCCTTCTACACTTTGTTTGTCACACATATCTGCCAGTGAATATCTGACTTTTCTGGATACACTTTTAGAAAAACACTAGAGACATATGTGTGAAACAATATAATATCAGAGCAAAGCCATCATAATTATATCACTAATATGGATTCATGTTGATCCACTGAAGGTGGTGTTAACAAATGCAAATAAACACCAACCATGGGGGAACACCTGCCACACCCCCCTGGAATTATATATACCAACTCTGAGGTCACACATCAATGGAAAAAAAAGCAATCTCCACTTTCATTGAAGAAGGTTTCTGTGTAATGGTTTCAGTTTATTTGCATTTGCTGAAATTGCGTTTGACAGACTCGACATGTTCCCCACTAATACACCATATTAGATTATGTAACCTGTTGTAGTATCTTCTGAACAGTGCAAGATCTTTCAATGCAATCTCTCATCATTTTTCATCAAAAATGCTTTCCACATATCATGAAACCTAATTTCTAAATACTTATTTCCCTCTTTGCTAGATATTAGATCCTCTACTAGGGCCTACATGCTCTTTGCACTTTCAATGAAATCAACTTAGTCTATTTACATTCCATACATGAAACCATGCTAAACCAGTAATATACCAGAAATTGGCATAAGGTATTTTCAAAGAGAAGAAAACCCTTCCACCTACCTAGAACTAATTTCAAGAACTGTCTCACTTGAAGATCTTAAAAAAAATCACCAAAAGGCTGCTTTTCCAGAACACATATGAAACTCTAGCTGTATGGCTTTCAAGGAGTATATACTTACAGATATAAGCAACTATACATACAAAGGAATAAAATAATTATCTAATTAAATAATTAATAAATAAATAAAGCAGATGACTCAGTTACATTCAGTGTTAATACCCCAAGGAATCAAAGTGCCATACGTTAAAATAAAAATAGACTCTTTATATAGCAGCTTCTTTTTAAGTACTGTATCATCACAAAATTTAAATATATTTGTTTCAGAATGCTAGCTTGCAAACCAGAAGGATCACCTCCATGACATAACTTAAAACGGAGAGAAACTGGGCTGTCACAATTGCATTTTTTTATGTCTCTTACATGTTCCTGCAGTCTAAGTTTGAATGCTCTATTAGTTTCCCCTATATAAAATAAGTCACATGGGTAGTAAAGTATATATATCACTCCTTCTGTAAACCTAATTTTTTTCATAAAATCTAGATCATTATTACATAATCTTCTCAGTCATAGAAATTCACCATAACATAATGATGGCAGCAGGTGGGCCGGGGGGGGGGGGGTCTGGTGACAACTCCTGCCATGCAAACATTGCCCACCATCTTCAAAACTTTCTAGGTATGAAAGTGAAAACTTTGCCAATGTTACACCCCTTTAGTTTTACCTCTAAATATACAATATTATTCCCCCACTGTGGTTCATCAAAAGACAGACCAAATCTGTTTTCCCCTAGACCTCTAACAAAATCAGAGATCTGGTCTTAGCCACCTTGGCAATCAAAAATCAAATCATCAATATAACAAAATAATACTATAAAATTATTAAAAAATGATGTTTGTAAATATATTCGATTTCAAACAGCCCCATTAATAAATTTAGCAAACATGGGGGCAAACTGCCCCCATGGCTGTACCTTGCAGGTGATGGTAAAGGACATTATTAAATTAAAAATATATATATTAGTTAAAGTAAACAGCAACAATTCAATAACAAAACTAGTAAGTTGGCTTTCCCCATTTGCAGAGTTTGAATCCTATGTGCATATTTAATATTCATATAAGGACTATTCACATCTAAAGTTAATCAGTACATGTTGGTTGTCCACCTTAACTCCTCGAGTTTGACAAGAAATCAGGGGTGTCCCTGAGATATGATCACATTTTAGTAACAAAAGGATGAAACTCAAGAAGTAACAAGCCAGTATTGTGCAGAAAATATGTACAGCTGAGAATATTGGTTGACCTGGAGAGGTTATTAAAACTTTTGTGAATTTTGGGCAAACAATAAAATGTGGCCATACTGCATCCTTTAACTGCAAAACTTTTTTCCACATCTTCATTAGAAAAATATCCTAATCTATTTCCCTTACGCAGTAATAATTCATCTTGTTTCATTGACTCTACATATACATCTAAAGAAATTTCTTCATATGCATTTCTATCGTTTAAATGCTCCATACACATTTTAAATATTGCATATAGTACATAAACACAATCTTTTTGCCCTTGTCAGCAGGCTTAACAATTAATTTATGTTGAGCGCACAAGTCCTTTAAAGCTGTCCATTCATTTATAGTTAAATTGTAACAAATTAAATGCTTATTAGTCATAAATTCCCTATATTTTTGTTCTACAGGAAAATTAAGCATAACTGAAAAATGCTGAGCTGATTAATTGTTAAAATGAGGCATAAAAGAACTGCAATATTTAATATTATCTGTTTTAAATAAGCAGTATGCATTTACTTCAGATTCAGTCCCCACCTCAGAGACACATGAATAAAAACTGTCATCACAGCTATCATCATTAATAGAATTAAAATTATTGGAGGCATCAACCAAATTTTCACTATTCTTAAAAGAATGTAATAAATGCAATTTACGTATTAAACAAAATATCTCATATTTCAAAATTTGTAAGCGAGGTAAAGTAGTAGGAACAAACTTCAACCCCCGGTTATGAACTGCTATTTGTCCATTACTCAAAGAAAAAAACAGATAAGTTAAGAATCAAATTAGTATTAGTGTCCTCACCAGCAGAGCAAGAAAAAAGATCATTCAAACAATTACTGCCAACTACTTGTAGTTTGGTTGAGAGGGTCTCTCTGTGTTAGCTGGATAACTGGATCCATTATTGCCTCTCTTCCTCTTCCTATCATTAGAAAAGGTTGGCTTGCCATGATTTGTACATTCCCAAATCTTTGATGATGTCCTGCACTGTCCTGAGCTGAAGGGAGGGGGGAAAAAGCCATTTCATCTCCTTCCCATTCACTAGAGAAGCCAGTCCCTGCTGAAGATGCAAGGAAACCCTGTAGGGTTTCCTATGAATGTTAACACATCCTGACTGGCTACCTGGCTTGTGTTTCTGTTGATTGACTTTCACATGATGGCTGTACCATATAATCATGGGCATCTCTTTTCAGTTTGTTTTTCTTTCTTTCAACCAATTTTCTCTCAAAATTGTTTAATTTAGCATTCGTATCTGTCAAAAAAATTTCTAAACAAAATCCATTGGAATGTGTGGTTAATTCGGAACATAAAGAATGCATTTCTTCTTTCAATTTACACCAAGAACATCCCTCCCCACTAGTATGTTAATCCCTTCCAAGGAGCATCTGTGAGCTTCAGCTATCCACCTTTTCTAAAAATGTTTATCTTCTTCACTGGACAAATCAAAAGGTGTAGTGTGACTTTTAAAGGCTTGCATTTGTTAATTACTCCAAAAGAAAAACAGATAGTTTAATAACTTAATTATAAGCAGTCTCAACAGATGCAAGAAAGTGACTGCCTGGAACAATGGCTGTCACAACTACTGTAGCTGGTTGAGAGGTTCTCGTGTTGAAGCTGATGAACTGACCACAGAGTTGCCTCTCTTCCTCTTCCTATCATTAGAAATGTTACTGCCAAGACAGCACATTCCCAAATCTGTTGATGTCCTGCAAATCATCCTGATGAAGGAGGTGTGGTGTCATCCTCCTGGCCCCACTTACAGGCTTCAGTCCCCTGTTGAGATGAAGTGAAACCCTAGGTTTCCCAAGAATACAATTACATCCTACTAAGTCAATTGGTTTGTGTTTCTTGCTGATGACTTTCATATGACGTCAAAATGGCTGGGCATCTCTCTTTTTCAGTTTGTTTTTCTTTCAATTTTCCTCAAAATTGCTTTAATTTAGCATTCAGATCTGTCAAAAAATTTCTAAACAAAATCCATTGGAAATGCATAATTTAACATAAAGAATGCATTTTGCCTTACACCAAGAACATCCCTCTCTCTCCACTAGTATGTTAATCCTTCCATGAGCATCTGTGAGCTGTGCTATCCACCTTTTTCTAAAATGCTTATCTTCTCTTCACTGGACAACTCCAAGTGGTGACTTTGAAATGTCACCTCCTATGCTATATCCAGTTCCACATAACATTTTAAACTCAGAATATGGTACTATATGGAAGCCATTACTTCTTTTACACAAAATGTTCACTGTCAAACATACCATGTAGTTCTGGAGAGGGACTAAAAGCAGTTCATTGACCCGCAGAGAGAAATAGGTCATCAGTTCTCTTATTTCTTTCTTCTTCAAATGTGTCCCAGGGCTGAAAAGATATTTCAACCCCAAATGTCCATTACGATCAGTAATAGGATGGAACATGAATCATCTATGTTCACAGACAATCACCCCTATCTTCATGGAAAAATGGTGAGGAAAGTTGCAGTGAAGGACTATGAATGAAAATAAACCAGTGATCCAAAACAACAAAGTACTGCTGTTTCAAGTTTAATACTAATCTGTTGAAGAACACTCATAAAACTCTAGCGCCTCAGCTGTATAGCCTTCAAGGAGTATACATTTATGAACATAAGCAACTATGCCTATACATACCATATATATATATATATATATATATATATATATATATATCTATATATATATATATATATATATATATATATATATATATATTTGTGTGTGTGTGCAGTGTGTGTGTGTGTGTAGTAGGTAATGTTAAGATATATATATATATATATAAATAGATATTTATATATATATATATATATATATATATATATATATATATATATACATATATATCTATATATACACATACACACACGAATAAAATAATTATATAATTAAATAATTAATTAATACATAATTAAATCAGACGCCTCCAGTTGCAATCAGTGTTAAGAAACAAAGGAATTAAAATGTCATGCTTTAAAATAAAAATAGACTCTTTATATAGCAGCTTATTTTTAAGTACCATATCCTCACAATATTTTAAGTATATTTGTTCCAGAATGCTAGCTCGTAAACCAGAAGGATTATCTCCATGACCTAACTTAAAATGCAGTGAAACTGGACTGTCACAATTAAGTTTTTTAATATCTCCTACATGTTCCTGCACTCTAACTTTAAATGTTCTCTTAGTTTCCCCCTACATAAAATAAGTCACATGGGCAGTAAAGTATGCATATCACTCCTTCTGTTTTGCAGGTTTTTCAATCAGTAGGTGCAAACCTAACACCACTGATCTCAAGAAAACATTTCTGAACATATATACAACTCAAACAGCCCCCACAAGGGAAGGTACCTAAGATAACAATGGTTCTACAGGAGTACTTATTTGGTAACTGAAAATTAGTGTGCACAAGCATATATTTTAAATTCCTACCTCTTTTATAAGATATATAAGGAAAATGAGATAAAACAGTAGAAAAATCATGATGCTGTAACAAAAAAATCCAATAATATTTAACTAATTCTATCAGCTTCTCACTAAATATTGTGTAAGTAGAAACAAAATACATTTTCTGTCTATTAAGGGAAGCTATATTACAATTTTTATTTGTTCTATTTTTCTCATGGGCATTAACCTCTAACCTAATTGACGTAAGTTATTTTCAAAGAGAATAGCACCCTTCTACCTACTTAGAACTAATTTCAAGAGTTGTCTCACTTTAAGTTCTAGTTTGTCTACAAATATTAAAATGAGGCTGTATGACAAGGAACATCTATTTTTTATCTCTTTCCACAGATATTTCTGCTGAAAATTCCTAATTTATTAGTAACCTAATATCAGGTCTCCTATATAAATGAGACACCCATCTACTAAATGTATCTCCCACCCTCATCATTTTGAAAACATCAAAATGAAAGTCTTATCAATCAAGTCAGCTGGGTTTTGTATATTATAAACATTTCCCTGCTTGTCTGTATCCCTTCCTATGTGCTACTTTGAAAAACTGTCCCAGTATTTACAAACTTCTATCTACTGTATGTTTTCACACAAAACCTCTCTGTCCTTCTCAGTCAGATCTGGAATTTTCCATTTTACTCTCTTAGCTAACACCATGGCCAAAAGATCGGCATCAAAATGTAACAGAGGTAGGATGAACAGTACTCCTACTGTCACCGTTTGTTCATATTGAGGCAACAGTACCAGATTAGTCCTAGTAAGAGATAGGGAGAGAGCAATAAAGTATGTCTAGATCATTAAGAGCCCTTAAGAATATTTACAAATTGACTTCCTTCAACCTTTTGTGAACTTCAGTAGACAGCACATCTTCTACACTGTATAGCCAGAAGGGGTTCTTCACTCAAAATGATTTTGTTTGATTCTCTGCACTGACTCTGCCTACAGCTTGTTACATCCACCAAGAATTCCCTTTAGGTATTCCAGTCCAACTGTACCTGTCCTTCCCTTGACTTATACATTTCTTAAATGTACTCATCTAAAATGCTCTTAAACCTCCTTCCCTTGGAAATAATTCTAGCTGAACTATCCTTCTTCACCATAATCAGATACCCCTGCTCTCTAATCCTTAACTTTGGGGCCAATGCTCTGCATGTATTCATGTCCTGGATCCACCTAAAATTGTTACTCTCTAAAAAGTCCTTCTCGACCTGAGGTCTCTAACTCTTTAGTCTATACATGCATTTCTTGTGTTTTCTTCTACAAGCTAATGCTCTCCCACTGATGCAATGCTTTGGTGGGCAAAGCTCTCCACTCCATCATATGTACCACCCAACCATTAACTATCTCTTTCTTTCTCTTCTAGAAACATTCATTTAAAGTGAATTTGATAGCATCCAACCACTTAATCAGTATCAGATCATCATTCCAAGATCTGTGTTATATAGTTTCTTGCCAAATTCTATTTTATATACCTTTACATCCATCCTGTTATCATAACCATACTTCTCTTTCCCACCTCATGTCAGCCTTCCCTCAACTTAACATTTAATTTCCATGGAAATAAGTGACTTGCTAGAGATAGGACTGTCCCTAATATGAGAACATTTGAGTGTTAGAAGTAATTTTCCCACTACAGAAGAACTTACCTAACTTACTACTCTACTGAGCGGCATCTCTAAATGTAAATATTTTTTCTATTTGTTCACCCTATGCCATTTGCCACCCACCCATCTTCTTTCCCATTCCTTAATATAACATAAGCCTCTGATTTGGTTGATGCCTACCAGATATCCTGTTTTATCAAGTCACATAGTAGTAGTAATAGTAAAAGCAGTAGTAGTAGTAGTAGTAGTAGTAACAATAGTAGCAGTCATAGTAGTTGTAGTAGCAGTAGTAGTAATAGTAGTAGTAGTAGTAGTAGTAACAATAGTAGCAGTCATAGTAGTTGTAGTAGCAGTAGTAGTAACAGTAGCAGTAGTAGTAGTAGTAACAATAGTAGCAGTCATATTAGTTGTAATAGCAGTAGTAGTAGTAGCAGCAGTAGTAGCAATTGCAGTAGCAATAGCAATAGTAGTAATGGTTGCAGTAGTAGTAGTAGTATCAAAGACTTCTATTATTACCACATTAGGACTCTCTGGAGTAGCTTCCTCCCATGTTGTTTTGTTTTATAAAAATTGACACAGATTATAGGTTTATCCGTATTTAGTCCATATAAGCATCCATGCTTCAACAAGTCATACCATAATATTACTGCTACAATCATCCACATGCTTTCTACATCCTCACTGAAAACTTTTAATCTAAGTGACAATGAGTTCTGATCACTATTAAGATAATATCTGGCTTAAGGATAGGAATTCTTATGCCATCATTCAGAGACAAAAGTCTTCTTGAAGAGGCAATAAAAAAGGAGTCCCATAACTGTCACTGCTAGGCCCTGTTCTGTTTGCCATTGTGTTTTTCACCATTTCAATCTCAGCTAAATTATGGATATCAAAGTCTGCCCGTGATATTAAAATTGGTGCTTCAACCAAAAATGACAGAGTGATTTAGAAGCATGAACCCGAAGAGTCTGTCTGCCCTTTAAAAAAGGTAAAAGTAAAGATTCATAGGTTCATAGGTTGGTACTAGGCTATTGGCCCTAAGGCCTATCCAAGCCTAGCTATAACAATTCCCTGGCTATTTCTTCCCACAATATTTTCTTCCCTGCTGTATTCTGTGGTATATCTGACAGCTTAAAAATGATAATGGGTAGACATCACTTGCACACAGTTAGCACTATTACAGATTTTAGGAATTTTGATAAGACATAATATGAATACAAATGATCATGTCATCAAAGTAAAGGTTGGGTCAATTTGTCAAGTTATATTAATATAAAGTAGAGTGGTGACCAAGGACTGGAACTTATTAAGAACATTGTTTATAGCTTTTATAAGGCCAATAACTGAAACGGAATACATTTTTGTCAACTTAGAATGGTTGACTTAAGTTAATTGAAATCAGTTCAAAAACAATATACAAAAAGGGAAAAAGGCATTACATTTTTCCTACCCTGACAGACTAAAGTAGCTCAATACTCTATAAAACAATATTAAAGAGTAAGTTCTGTCTATGTATGAGTGTGATTATGGATTATGATTTTAAAAGGAGATAGGTTTTCCAACTGAAACAAATAACAGGACAATGGATAAGGGCCTTAAGTTAAAGTTGAATTTAGCAGAACAAGTAAATGTGATTGGTATTTGACTCAGACAAAACATATATAATGAAATTCATTACCAACGGTAATTAAGAAATCAAAACATATAGGTAATTCTAAAACTGAAGTGGATACACATGAGGGCCAAAAATTTGCATATGATATTAAGTAGTCTGCACTGTTACATGCCTATTAGGCCTTTGCAGCTATTAAATTATGAGACTATCTTTACTCAGCTTTACCTATACTACTACTGGTGTTCTTCCAGAGCTTCACATACATTTTTATTTTTTCATTTTTTTAACTTTGATTGCAAATAAATAATCCCCCCCCCCAGCTTACTAAGGATTTTCTGTCTCTATCTACAGTAGTTTATCTGATTTTAATTATTAGAAATAAAGCTCAGAATGAAATGTTTAATTTGCTTTCCTGCAATGTGAAAATGCATATGCCAGTCTTCACTTCTGTTTTAACCTGTAGCATCAATTCCCCCTACTCCCTCTGATCCTAAAAACTGCACCTAGATCATGTTGTCTAAACCAGTCCTCACAATCTGTTCCAACTCGAGACTATGTCCATCTTGGATCCCTAGGCCAGACTATGTTAAGATACAAGGGAATATATGCATATGATCCATATGGTGCAAACAGATCCCAAATCATGTTCCCACACTATTCCCTTTCCCCTCCTATACAAAAGTACTGACAAGCAGTCTTCCCTAAGCATCTGTACATAAACTACTAAACTCTTGCATATGGTTTACAGTCTCATGTCTTCAGCCTTTATACAAAATCACCCTGTTAGTATTCAGCAATTCACCTGTTACATGGCCTTTAATCTTTCCTTAATGATTTGTTGCCCCCCAAGATTGTCTATAAAAAACTAATGAGATGCTGGTAACTCCATTCCTCATATACTGTCTTCATATATATTGAACAATATACTTATATCATGTATACATAGTCTTTGCAGATGACCGAATGTTCCTGGGGATTCAATAAACTCTGTGTTTGCTTGGCGCAAATCCTACACAGAGTTTACATGCTTGTGCAGTGAGCAGCAATGCTTAGTGTATATGCATGATGTGCACTGGGTTTAAATGTAAATAACCATGGTTTTGTGGCCAGCAACAGTGTTGCCAGCCAGGTACCATGCATAGCAACATGGACAGCAGTAGTCCTGTAAACCTGTTTACCTATGAGAAAACTAGGTCTGCAGGATTGTGAGGAATGCCACAATGTTTTCCAGGGATATTAATAAAGCAATGTATATAGTTCTAATGCATTTCATGAAAGTGTATACAGTGCAACATACTGTGGAAACCTATGTCAGGCATACTGAATAAAAGTTGTGTAAATGATCAGTAACAGTACATCGACTGCATTATAAACAAATCGTCAGTGGAAGTGTGCATATTGAAAATGGATAAATGAGCGCAGCTCAGTAACTCCAGTATTGAAACTGAAGGCATTACATAGGTTCATAGATTCATAGATAGGTACTGGGCTATCTGCCCAAAGGCATATATTAGTCCAGCCACGTTGTGCGATATTCACTGCCCCTTTGGTTAGTTCCCTAGGCCCTTGATCTAGCAGCTAGTACCCTTGGCCCCTATCTAGTAGAGCTGTTGGTATGATCCCTGGTGTGAACCTTCTGTTACCCATCCACTTGTCAAGGTTCCTCTTGAAGAGTAATAGTGAGGGGTTCTGTCTTATGTAGATTGGGACCTTGTTCCATAGCAAGGGAAGTCTTTGCGAAGGGAATCTATCCCTCCAGCATGTTCTATTCATTGTTGTGCTGAGGTTTATATCCATAGAGTGTGTAGCTTGAGAAGATTTGGTTTTGCTAAGATGGAGCATGTTCAACAGTTCTGGGTTGGACATGGCTCTGTACGTTAGACAGAGATCGCCTCTGAGAAGTTGGTATTCAACAGAGAAAAGCTGCAATTTTATCAATCGTGCTGCATAGGGCAACTGTTTAAGGCCAGTAATCCTCTTAGTGAGGTACCTCTGTGGTCTCTCCAGCTGCTGGAGATGCCTAGCCAGGTATATTCCAATTGGTGCATTGTACTCAATAATGGGTCTGATGAGGGAAGAGTAGAAATAAAATTGTGTGATATACACTGTATTATATGTAGCTTACATTAATTAGGTAACATTTAGTTTAAGAAAACCTATGTATAAACAAACATTTTTGATTAAATATATTTATACCTGTTTAAATGTTTTTCTATAGGGTTTTTAAAGGTTTATTTATAAATAGACACAGTATAGAATATTTTTTTTACGTTATTAATTCATAATATATCCAGTATTTATTTATATATATATATATATATATATATATATATATATATATATATATATATATATTTAGATATTTTTTTAATTATCTAAATTTTAAATGAGTGCATATTTAAATGTTAATGTATATTGCATACAGTTTCTGGATGTCCCTTTAATATGAAAGTTATCTATTGTGCACATTTTATTTAGGTACTTGCTTCCATTGTTTTTATTATTAGATGCATTTTTTAGTTTAAAAGTAATACAGCATGTTATAATTAGCAGCATTATGGGCTAATTGGTTAATAATGTTTTAATTGAAGCAATTCACATAGTATAAAAGGAAGTGATGTCATGTTTTTAAAATTGTCTGAAGAAGTTTAACAAGGTTTAAACGACAGTGCTTACGGATTATTGTGGAATATTTTCTATTTTATTCCAAGTAATAAAGTGTGTGGTTTTGGTGCAAAACTAAAAGATTCATTTTTTTCAGTTTGGTGGCTCCTTGTTCGTTTTGTTTTTGCATTTTCGTAGTTGGTTCATTGTTCATTTTTACTGGTATAATGAAAATGGACACACAGATGAATTGTAGGAATGAACACAACAGGAAGATGACAGGTGAAACATGGTAATGTGCAGCAGATGAAGGCATGTCAATAAAGACAGCTGTAGCATGAGCAGTAATCACATACTGACATGATACAGTATGGACTGCACAGCTATTGTGTATTATGTGACATATCAATGGAGTAGATATTTTGTGATACAAGTAACCTGACATGAACAACCCTCAGGACATATATCAAGAATGATATATACAATAGGGACTGTGTACATATTGTGAAGATGTGCAAAATGAGTTGTGTGAATATGAATGTAATGTCAGCATAGGTTTCAGTCAAGTGGGACACATAGTAACAGGCCCATGGAGAACAGTCGACAGAAGCATGTACAATCAGGGATAATACTAGAATAATAAGAGCAGTAATCCCATGCCTTCCACATAACATATGTGATTGTGACTGATCATAGATAGTTCAGCAAGAACACACTTGTACAACTATTATGATTTGTCAGCAATATTTGAGGGGAAACAAGCGCACCTCTGCAGGAGGTGTTTGGAGGGACATTGTTATACCTGTGTTACAAATAACGAGCAATCCTGGCTCGTAGACAGGTGTGCATACCACTTGGTCTACTCACAGGGGTGTGTTCTCCATTTTGTAATTATCTTTTGTATTTGTGTTAATAATGGACCAAATCCCCACATGAGTTTCCTTCACCTTACATGTCCCCATGGCTGTGGCATAAAAGTTTGTGTGTTGATACTGTATGTATTAGAGCAATACCACACCTGGATTCAATGCTTGTCCACAATTTGCAATCCTCCACAAAGCTCATTGGAGAAAGGATGTGTATGCCAGTTTTGATGTCTGACACTTAAATAATGCACTGCAAAGGGGCTACCACAGAACCCTGAGGTAGGGACCTGGTGACTGGACTCTAAATAGAGGTGACTTCACACACTGCAACACATTTCCCTGTCACATATGTGTTCCAGTTGTCTACCCACTTAGTGATGTAGGTATTTATGACCACTTGTGACAGTTTCTCTGTAATACCTGACTGATGATTTGTGTCAAATGCCTAGGGAAGGTCAAGATACACAAGATGATAGTGTTGTCATCATGCAAGCCTTGTTAAACCTCTTGAAGACAGTGAACAGATGTAACAGACATGCTGTAGCCTGAGCAAATCAAACGTGAGTTTAAAGAAGGTCCATGATGACTCACTGACCTGTCTCACAGATGAGGAGAGTCATGATGGGTCTATAACTCCATACATAAGGTGATGCCCCCCCCCCCTCGAGTCAGAAGGTTGCATGTTGCTGTACATACTTCTATGGAATCTTAGGCTATCCAGAGGTTGTGTTGACATATGGATCTAACTCTGTCTGCTAGATCAGGTTTTAAGTCACACTATAGGCAATCTTTGATGTTGTCAGGGTCTGTTGCTCCTATTTTATTAGCCATAGGGAGAACACAGATGTGCTCCCCTTCTATAACAATAAAAACTGAGTAAAGTTTGCATGTATACTTTGGTTGATGGCCAGTGGTGACAGGGTTGTGACATGTGAGGCAAACTGTCAGCTAGCAGGCTGTCTATATGTCTTCAGGGTGGGTATGCCCCTTGACATCCACACACAGATCTGTGCTTAGTTATATATTACACTTACGATTTCATATGAATTGGAATAAATTATTTGTGCCAAAATCTCCACACAGTCTTGGTCATTCATCACATTCCACAGACTGTTACTATGCACACAGTTGTGCAATTGTACCAATTTCATGTACGTACATTACTTGCATAACATACGCCTATATGTGTTTCATGGGCAAGCTGTGTTAGAGTGGCCTGATATCAGATCAGGGCACATTAGAGATCAGTTGTTTGTGGCTCATGCAGAACATTTCCTGACACAAATGATAATAATCACACAATGGTGCCACTGAACACCTCAATAATCCTTGGGTGTAGCAACACAACTGCACATACAATAAATTTCACAAGATTGCGACTGCATCAAAACATGTTATACATTAGTTGTGTATATCAAAGCATAAACACTATGTGTATAAGACAAGGCTTATGTGACCATGTAATCAATATGAATTGATACTGATGTCAGTCACAGAACATAAACACAGGTGAAACTCCCGGGTGAATTTACGGTTGCCCAGCCAATCGTCTAGTTTGTGCTTGAAGAGAGCTAAAGAGGTGCACTGATTGACATGAATTAGGAGTCTGTTCCACAGGTGTGCTAGCCTCTGGGAGACAAACCTGTCACATATCAGGTGAGCGAGTAACCCATGACCCATTGGACTTAAGGATATGCAGCATTTCCAATAAAGCAGCATCAGAGATTGCTTTATATGCAAGGAAGAGATCATCTCTGAATATTCTATATGAAACAGAGTAAAGTGGCAGTGATTTCAGCTGATCCACATAGGCCATAAGCTGAATACCTTGGATTCTCCTTAAGAGGAACTTTTGTTGGCTCTCCAATTGCCACAGGTGCCTGGAAAGGTACGTAGCAAAAAGGGTATGTTACTCAATTATTGGCCAAATGAGGAAGAGTACAAAAGGTTGTAACATTTTTTTTTTCTGGATGCAATGCTCTTACAACTGTGGAGACATGGTGATCAAAGGTAAGGTTTCTGTCAACCTGTGTGTCCAGGTCTCTCACCACTGAGTGCATGCTATTGATGATGGTGTTTCTGTTGATGTGGTAATTAGCAGGAACATCGCTCTTATAAAAAGGATGATAATACATTTTTTTTGCATTGAGTTTAAGGGAGTGACTTTAGCACCAATCATTTGTTTACATAAGACCCTCTTTTAGGATGTTGACATAATTTGGAAATTCTATGACCACTCCCAGTCTGCAGTCATCAGCAAATTTTGTCAGCCACACACCTTTCATGTTTGCTTGTACTTTGAAAAAATAGATTACAAACAGTAGAAGTCCCAGGACTGATCCCTGTGGATCACCACTGGTTACAGGTATGCTGATGGAGGTCGATTCCCATATTATTACTGTATGGGTTCTATTGGTGAGCCATTTAGCAACCCACCTAATGATATAAGGGTTGATACCTAACTGGGTGAGTTTGTCAATAATGCTTGAGTGTGGAATATTGTCAAGGGCCTTGGTCAAGTCCAGGTAGGCTGTATGCCCAGTTATCACCTTGTCCAGGGCTCTGGTGTCTGTCTCAAAGAAGTCCACCAGGTTTAACAGGCATGATCTCCCATTAACAAATCCAAAATGAATAGGGTCAAGCATTTGGAAATTACCTATATCTTTGTTAAGGTCCATGATGATTTTCACCATGAAGTGCAGTTAAGACTAGTCAGGCTAAGAGGACTATAGTTTCCAGGGCTAGTGGAAGCACCACCCTTGTGCAAGGGGATAATAGTGGCCATTTTCCATTCAGATGGGATGAAGCCAGTGCTTAGACTATGATTGAAAAGAGTACCCAACAGTGTTATTAATTCTTGTTAGAGCCTATGTAGGACACAGCCTGGGATATTATCAGGTCTCATAGATGCTGTGTTTTTGGCCTTAGAGAGGGCATTTAAGACCTGCTCTCTAAATATACAAGGTGGGAGACAGGTGGAAGGAATGTCATGGGTTATGTGTGGTGGGGATAGGGGAGTGATGTTTTCACAGAACCTGTCAGCTAACAGGTTTGCTATGTCCACAGGCTCAGTGTAAGTGGTATCATTAACTACCAATTCTGTGCAAATCTGGGTCTTACTATTTAAGCTATGGATGTAAGTAAAGAATGCCTTATGGTTATGCTGAGTTGAGGATGCTAATTTGGATTTGTAATTTGCTTTAGAGGACTTCACAAGAAGTTTTATTTGCTTGTTTAAGCTGAGGAGGCAGATTTTCCAGTTTAGGGAATGTTCCCTCTTACTTTTGGACAACCATTTATTCCTCTTATTGTAATGCTTTTTTATTAGCAGTTGTCCACCAGGCAGGTTTGTTCTTCCTTGAAGAGCTTGTTTTGGTCCTATCAGGTATGACTGCATCAATGCAGTTATGCAAGTGGTTTTAAAAGCATTGGTGTAGTACTCAGCATAGTTGCTAGTTATATCTGGGAGGGGGGAGTGCAGTGAAGCTATTTATACTATCCCTTAGAAGGCTTAGTAAAAACAAAATGAAAACTCCAGCAAAGCTAAAACTGCCAACAAATGACCTCCCAAACCTTTTGTATCAGAGGCATATGGGGTATATACAGATAATCCTTATGAACACCAGGTGTTTCAGCTAATTGGCAATTCTGAATGCCCATGACTTGTTTCATCATTTTAATGGACAAGTTCAGACGAATAAAGCCAAACCCCGCTACTTGTGGATAGGCATATTTCAGCCTTGTTATGACCTCATCAACACAACACAAGCAGAGTGTTTGACTAAGCATTAGAAACACAGGGCTGTTATACCTAGCTGATGTCCATTATCATTAGGGTCACTGCAAAAATATCCCAGCAGCATAACCTTGAGGTTGTTTTTTGATGCAATTTTTCATTGGGAATTTTGTCCTTGTGACGTTGCCTAAAAAAAGTACTTTGAGTGGGGCAAGATCCTTTGCCAATAGCAGAAATCCCAGGGGTGATAGATGAAGATCATCTCTGGCAAAGCATCCAGGTCTATCAATCATGTCAAATCAGGCTGACAGAAACTTGATTCCCTTAGAATGACACCAGAAACAAAGACAGTCATTGAACTCAATGATTTTCTGTTTATATTGTGGTAGCATGCTAGTCAATGGTAGTATGCTGCTAAAGGCTAGGGGCATTCCTGCCTGTGACACATAATCAAAGAGCTCAATCATAAATCTCCAATGTAGTTCAGGGAGGTACTTCTCAAGACATTCACACCAACATATACTACTCAGAAACAGCTCCTCGTGGTCCTGCACAGTGGTCCTAGCAGCAGAGAACTGAAAAAAGTGACTACTTTCCTGATTTAAGTATTTTTTTGCTGTTTTTTACCTAAAATACATTCTCTTGCTTAGTTTAAACAAGCTTAAACTGCTTTTTGCTGTTTGTTGCATTATATATTATCTGCACTTAAAGTTACATTTGGTCGAAAATTGGTCGAAAGTTTGTTTGTTTGTTTGTTTATTAAATTTAACTGTTGAGGCTGCCCACTAAAGTGTGCTAGCCTGTGCAACTGATTTATTACTGTTTATTGCATTTCTGTGTGCTTTCTATCTCAAAAACAAAAAAAACAAAAAAAAATATCCTTGTTTTCCCACCTCTCCTTGACTAGTTTAGACCAGTATACAGGCTTTGCTGTATTCTGGGCTGTGGTGTAGTTCCTGTGTTGTCCATTGCCTTACTTGGATAGAAGGAAGTTTCTTTGCTCACCAGTGGGAGTGGGGAGCCTTGAGCAGCCTATCTGTCCTTGAAGGAGTGACCTCAGCACAAGAGTTTGTAGTAATTGGTTGTTTTGGACCATTTCTAGCTCTTTTGAAGTTCCCTTTTTAAATCCGCCTCTGAACGTTTTTTTCTGGCTATACTACTCAGAAACAGCTCCTTGTGGTCCTGCAGAGTGGTCCTAGCAGCAGAGAACTGAGAAAAGTGACTACTTTCCTGATTTAAGTATTTTTTGCTGGTTTTTACCTAAAATACATTCTCTTGATTACTTTAAACAAGCTTAAACTGTTTTTTAGCTGTTTGTTGCATTATATATTATCTGCACTTAAAGTTACATTTGGTCGAAAATTGGTCGAACGTTTGTCTGTTTGTTTGTTAAATTTAACTGTTGAGGATGCCCACTAAAGTGAGCTAGCCTGTGTAACTGATTTATTACTGTTTACTGCATTTCTGTGTGCTTTCTATCTCAAAAACAAAAAAAAGTCCTTGTTTTCCCGCTTCTCCTCGACTAGTTTAGACCAGTATACAGGCTTTGCTGTATTCTGGGCTGTGGTGTAGTTCCTGTGTTGTCCATTGCCTTACTTGGATAGAAGGAAGTTTCTTTGCTTACCAGTGAGAGTGGGGAGACTTGAGCAGCCTATCTGTCCCTGAAGGAGTGACCTCAGCACAACAGCTTGTAGTAATTGGTTGTTTTGGACCATTTCTAGCTCTTTTGAAGTTCCCTGTTTAAAATCCACCTCTGAGCATTTTTTTCTGGCTATACTACTCAGAAACAACTCCTCGTGGTCCTGTAGAGTGGTCCTAGCAGCAGAGAACTGAGAAAAGCGACTACTTTCCTGATTTAAGTATTTTTTGCTGTTTTTTACCTAAAATACCTTCTCTTGCTTACTATAAACAAACTTAAACTGTTTTTTTAGCTGTTTGCTGCATTATATATTATCTGCACTTAAAGTTACATTTGGTCGAAAATTGGTCTAAAGTTTGTTTGTTTGTTTGTTTGTTTGTTTGTTTGTTAAATTTAACTGTTGGGGCTGCCCACTAAAGTGTGCTAGCCTGTGTAACTGATTTATTACTGTTTACTGCATTTCTGTGTGCTTTCTATCTCAAAAACAAAAAAAAACAAAAAAAAATCCTTGTTTTCCTGCCTCTCCTCGACTAGTTTAGACCAGTATACAGGCTTTGCTGTATTCTGGGCTGTGGTGTAGTTCATGTGTTGTCCATTGCCTTACTTGGATAGAAGGAAGTTTCTTTCCTCACCAGTGGGAGTGGGGAGCCTTGAGCAGTCTATCTGTCCCTGAAGGAGTGACCTCAGCACAAGAGCTTCTAGTAATTGGTTGTTTTGGACCATTTCTAGCTCTTTTGAAGTTCCTTGTTTAAAATCCACCTCTGAGCATTTTTTTCTGGCTATACTACTCAGAAACAGCTCCTCGTGGTCCTGCAGAGTGGTCCTAGCAGCAAAGAACAGAGAAAACTGACTACTTTCCTGATTTAAGTATTTTTTGCTGTTTTTTTACCTAAAATACCTTCTCTTGCTTACTTTAAACAAGCTTAAACTGTTTTTTAGCTGTTTGTTGCATTATATATTATCTGCACTTAAAGTTACATTTGGTCGAAAATTGGTCGAAAGTTTGTTTGTTTGTTTGTTAAATTTAACTGTTGAGGCTGCCCACTAAAGTGTGCTAGCCTGTGTAACTGATTTATTACTGTTTACTGCATTTCTGTGTGCTTTCTATCTCAAAAACAAAAAAAAAAACAAAAAAAATATCCTTGTTTTCCCACCTCTCCTCGACTAGTTTAGACCAGTATACAGGCTTTGCTGTAGTCTGGGCTGTGGTGTAGTTCCTGTGTTGTCCATTGCCTTACTTGGATAGAAGGAAGTTTCTTTGATCACCAGTGGGAGTGGGGAGCCTTGAGCACCCTATCTGTCCCTGAAGGAGATACCTCAGCACAAGAGCTTGTTGTAATTGGTTGTTTTGGACCATTTCTAGCTCTTTTTAAAGTTCCCTGTTTAAAATCCGCATTTACGCGGCTTTCCTCGATTGTGTGCATAGCGCAGCGCCGGTTAAACAAGGTTAAACGTTTTCTGGCTCCGCCAAGTCCGCTCTTCAAATTTTCCCTTAAGAAAGCTCTACTCTTATAATAATCAGTCTACTCACTTTATTATAAGCCTAGCACTTGTTCTCAAAACCTCTCTTCTAAGTAAGCACTCTCAAACTAAAGAAAGCACTGCATCCACCTACCACCCCTGTGAGTACCCACTTCCCTTAAAGGCACATCACTCCCTTATAATATTCTAGCATGTCGAGTGATAGATTACTAGCATCCTTTCCGGTTCAGCTGGTTAATCTGGGAAACTTGAGACAATGCTACAATTGTCTCATGTACACAGACAACCCGCTCCTCCTCCTCCCAAAAGACACAAATACATGTGAGAGATGCAACTATATAGCCAAACTGGAGGCTGAACTCTCTCAACTCAGGACTGGCAAGACCAGAAAGGTGGAGAAGGTAACCACACACTCAGCAAACCCAGTCCCACATAGACCTACCACAACTGCAAACCAAACACATAATAACACAAAGACATACTCGGAGACTCTAACAAAGAGCTTACAAAACAACAGAGGCTCCCAAAGCAGACACCCAAAAATCCACCACCTCAAAACACAACACATGCAACACATACTTCAATAAATCAGTGTGTCAAACAATCAAAGCCCTTAAGGCCAAACACTATGCCTGATACACTAGTAATAGGTGACTCTATAGTCAGACACACTGACGTTCCGCTTACCAGGCTGAACAAGGAGAGGGTAACGGTGAGCTGCCTATCAGGAGCTAGGATCCGCCACATAACACATGCACTCAGGTCATTCCAAAGCAAGTACAAATATGACTCTGTCATTGTCCATGCCGGCATGAATGACCTGAGATGTACCTCCCTGGACTACATGAAAAGAGACATAGAGGAGTTCTCTGATTATGTAGCCCAGGCTGGTATGACCCTGACCCTAAGCAGCATCTTGCCCTCACTAAGAATGATGCCACAACACAAAGACAAGATGATCAGCTTTAATAATTGGCTCAATTACTGGTGTCATTCTTGGGGGATCCAATGTCTGTCTGCTTGGGATGACATGCTGGACAAGCCACGCTGCTTTGCAAGGGACGGCTTGCATCTGTCATCACTGGGCTTCCGGATATTGGCTAAGGCTCTTGCCACCCCCATAGTGCCTTTTTTAGGCAAGGCTCAAAAGATAAACCCGCCTCCTTAGAAAACAAATATGGAAAAAAAATAAGGGTAATACTGCTCAACACCAGAAGTCTAAATCTCAAGATGCAGGCTCTCGAAGCACTCCTCAGTATGGAGAACAGCAATGTCTGTGCAGTCACTGAAACCTGGTTTAAGGCTCCTGAGAGCACCCCAGCGCTACCAGGCTATACCTCGTATCATGCTTTTCGGCCCCAAACCTCAGGCCAAACCAAAAAGGGAGGGGCAGTGTCCATATTCATCAAAGACACCCACACCTCCAGGTTAGTGGCAGCACATGAAGCATCAGAGACCATCCAGGTGCAACTAACCGTAGGCAAAACTGCTATACAACTGGTAGCATGTTACAGACCACCCTCCTAATCTCAGGAACACCATTCAGCCTTCCTGAAGACATTGGAGGATATGAATGTCTCACTAAACACCATCATATTGGGAGACTTCAACTACCCTAACATAGACTGGGTGCATTATTCTAGCCCTAACACCCTAGCCCAAAGGATCCTGGAATTCATAAATTCAAATGCAATGGAACAGCTAGTCACCTCTCCCACAAGTGAAGATAATATACTAGACCTGATCATCACAAACATGGGGACAAAGTGCTCCACACCGGAAGTATACCCCTCACTAGTGAGATCTGACCACAAACTAATCACCCTGGATATACATATCCCACCTCCACCCCCAACACAAAAGACTACAGTGAAAAACTTCTCAAAAGCCAATTTTACACTTTTTAAGACTGAGATGGTATCCTTTAAGACCACTGGGCCAGTGGAAACCACATCCCACAATGCTGAATCCTTCACAAATGCTTTCTACAGACATCTCCAAGAATGCATGGATCATGCAATCCCAAACAAAACCAAGACCCTCTCCACCAAGGGCAGGTGTCCTGTCTGGTGGACCCCAGCCATAAACAAATTGTATAACAAAAGAAGGAAGCTACTGCACATCAGAGCAAAATCCCATAAAGAGAAGGCATCTCTGATCAGCACTAGTATAAAGCTACATTCTCTCATAAAAACATCCAAGGCCAACTTTGAGAAAAAAATCGCTATGGACACTAAAGATAACCACAAGGCCTTCTTCTGCTATGTTAGAAAGCTGGGCGGAAACCCTCAGATATGCTCAGAGTTAGTTCACAAGGACAAAAAATACACTGAACCCACAGATATTTCCAACATTCTGGCAGACAGGTTCAGTGCAAATTTCTCCCCTCCCTCACTCCCAAAAGAGGAAATACTTATCCCAGCAGAATGTAACCTCCCTGTCATCTCAGATGTCCAAGTGAGAACCGCCCTCAGCAAAGCTAAAAACACAGCATCAATGGGACCTGACGGTATCCCGGGTTGCGTGCTACGTGAACTCCAAGAGGAGCTAAACCCGCACATAAAAATGCTATTTAACCTTAGCCTTACTACAGGATATGTACCTGAACACTGGCTTACAACAACAGTGGTCCTACTCCACAAAGGAGGCACCTCTACAGACCCTGGTAACTACCACCCCATAAGCTTAACCAGCCTGTTCTGCAAACCTATGGAAAGAATCATTATGGCACTCATAAACAGAGACATTAGGGACCTACAGACACTTGATCCCACCCAGTTCGGCATGGTAAAGGACAGATTCTGCCTTTTGAACCTGGTTGACTTTTTCGAAGCAGTCACTAGAGCCATTGACGATGACAAAGCAGTCCATACAGCCTACATGGACTTGGCTAAAGCTTTCGACACAATACCCCGCTCAGGCATCATAGATAAGCTCAACAGCTTAAATGTAAATCCATATGTCACAAGATGGGTTGCAAATTGGCTAAAGGATAGAACCCATAAAGTAAAAATCGCTGGAGCCATGTCAGACTCAAAGCCAGTCACAAGTGGTGTCCCACAGGGCTCTGTCCTGGGACCCCTCTTGTTCGGCATTTATTTCTCAGATGTGAAAGCAAACATGGGAGGGTTGTGGCTGACAAAGTTCGCAGATGACTGCAAACTAGGCGCCATAGTTGATACACCAGCTGACACATACATCCTACAGAAAGGCCTCACTGAAACGGACAACTGGTGCCAGAGTCATGGCCTTAAACTAAATGCCAAAAAATGTATAGTCATCCCCTTTGGGAAAAACAAAGTACCCACAAATTATCACATAGACAGTAACCCACTGAGTACAGAAAAAGTAATCAGAGACCTGGGGACCCAAGTCGATAGTGACCTCTCATTTGACACCCACATTGCCAAAGTGGTTAGAAAGACTTTCTACCTTGCCCACCTTATCATGAAGGGATTCACATCCAGATCAAAGGAGGTCATTGTACCCCTCTACTCCTCCCTTATCAGGCCCATGATCGAGTATAATGCCCCATTTGGTATGTACCTCACCCGGCACTTGCAACAGCTGGGGAGACCCCAAAAGTACCTCACCAAGAGGATCAAGGGTCTCCAACATATGTCATATGCTGCCAGACTAAAGAAACTCCAGCTCTATTCAGTAGCATACCGCCTACTCAGAGGTGATCTGTGCCTGACATACAAGGCCATGTCCAATCAGGAATTGATGGACATGCTCTACCTCAAAAAATCCAAATCCATCAGAACCACGAGAGCTAAAGATTTAAACCTCAGCACAAATATGAATAGGACATGCTGGAGGGACAGATTCATAACTCAGAGGCTTCCCATACTCTGGAACAGAATCCCAGTTCATGTGAGGCAGAGCCCCTCACTGACTCTCTTCAAGAGAAATCTTGACGAGTGGATGGGAGATTGTAGGTTTACCCCAGGGGTCATCTCTGTGTCACTACTAGACAGAGGCACAGTAAACTAATTCTATTATGTAAGGGGGTCTTCACTGTGTCACTACTAGACAGAGGCACAGTATTCTAAATCTATTCTGTACACTTTTGTACCATTACATAGGGTGACAAAAGCCACATCACTATGGCTAGGCTTATAAATGCCCCAGGGCAGATAGCCTAGTACTAAACTATGAAACTATGAAACTATGACTGAATAATGGTACTTTTTGCTGACAGACTTGAGTGCCTGCATGATCTGATGAATCCTGGCGCCAGAAAGACAGCAGACAATGACATTCTCCTTGTTCATTCTGGTGAGGTGGATGTCTATGTGTCTCACTACAGAGTCTCTTATGACTAAGATATTTGGAGTGGATGTGCATTGTCTTATGAACATTGATGGTGAGACACTTGTGATTGTGTCAGTATGTGTATTGTGTGTTTTGGATGTTATGGCTGGTTTAGTATGTGTGTAATTTGGAGGACTGTGGGGTTTAGGTAGATTTTATGCGAGTTCCTCCACATATGTTGGTCTATGTATATGCTGCGTGTCATGAGTAGGAGTTGTGGTAGGTGGGCAGACAACCTGCCCTGTATTGTTACCTATTGCATGAGAGAGCTATGATTCCTGATTCGTAATTTAGGTGCATCTCCCACAAATAGTACATAATTAGGTGTTGTCACTGTACATGAAGCAGTTGCTACACTGCCTCAGCAGACCCATCAAGACATCTGCAACAACTGGAAAGGCCGCAGAAATACCTCACTAAAAGAATCACAGGCCTAAAGCAGATGCCCTATGCTGACCATCTAAAAAAAACTCCAGCTATACTCTGTCAGATATCATCTACTCAGAGGCGATCTCTGCTTAACATACAAGGCCATGTCAAACCCAGAGCTGTTGGACATGCTACACTTAAAGAAATCCTAATCTCTCAAGCTACATGCTCCAGGGATCTAAGCCTTGTCATCACAGTGAAAAAAACATGCTGGAGGGATAAGTTCCTGACCCAGCGACTCCCCAGGCTCTGGAATAGACTGCCCATACATGTCAAGCAGAGTGCCTCTTTGGCCCTCTTCAAAAGGAACCTTGACAATTGGATGGGAAATAGGAAATTCACCCTGGGGCTCATGTCAGTTGCCCTGCTAGACAGGGGTCCAGGGAAGTCAATATTGTGGGAAAAATAGCCAGGGAATTTTATGGCTAGGCTTGTATAGACCCTAGGGCCAATAGCCTAGTACCATCCTATGAACCTATGAACACCATGTCAACCAGGCTGGTAAGAGAAAAGGAGGGGAAACTGACAGTTTATGGTCCTAAGAAAAATCTTGGTCGGGCTATAACAGTTGAAGAGGGAATACAGCAGGTGCAGGTATTACTAGGTTTTGGTGTGCAGAGCTCTGGTTTAGGTAATATTTGTGAGGCTAGAGAGCAGGCATCTGTAAAACGCAATTCCTCTGCTCAGTATTGTGTGATGCTGCATGATGTGCAAACAGACTCAAACAAGCATAAAGCAGTTGAAACAGAGGTATACTAAAGCAGGAAAACAGGAAACAGACAATTTTCAAATTATCCAATCAAAACACCCTAAACAGACCCCTGTAACATTAACTCTAGCTAGATCAGTCCAAACTGTACCTTCTTCCAAGAAGGCACAGGGGGACCTCTCCAGACAAAAGCTTAACTGTTTTACAAGCTTCAAAGTTCACAAACAGTACTAGATTCAACAAAAAACTGAACCTAGTCTATACAAGTTATTTCTAAGTGAACAAACAAGTAAAATGAACAAAACAAGCAGATTAATAGTAATTATAGTCGTAAGAGAAATTCAATTAGCAGACAACCTAAAAATGTAGTAAAATACAGTTGCACAGCTAAAACAGATATGCCACAAATATTGATTTAGTTATTCAAAAAGTGCAAAAAACAGTTGAAAACAAGCACTTATCTTTTGTAGTCAATATGAATTGATATTGATGTCAGTCACAGAACATTTAATGATGTTATGTAGACGCACACACATCTGTGCCATACTGGAAGTATAATTGTGATGGTGGAATGTGAACTGTGTAGAAGGTCGATCTGCTCCACTACAAAAACACATGTAATACTGCAACAATATACATAACAGTGTATTATACCATGTCAGCATTCTCAGGAGGCATATTACTATAGCTGTTACAGAAGGAGCATGTACTGCAATGGTATCAATCGCCATAAATACATTAGCTCACATCACAGATTGTAAGAGCCGTTTTTAGCCATACTGTACATTCACACCTCAATACAGCCCATGTCAATGACAGCAATGTTGACATATAAACCATTTTTAGGGTCATAGGACATTATTAGGCTAATAGCCAACATCATATGAAATCCTAGCCATTAGTATAGCCTCTAAAAATCCCTATATCTGTATTATGAAAGCTAGCCTATTGTGCGTATGTGTATACTTGTTTGATTGCATTACATCCTGCCACTGTCCATATGGGACACATGCACCACACCATTACAGAATTAGCAATCACACATGCAGTAGTCTTGAGGTGGCTTGCAGAGGGCCATGGAAGGACTCTGCTTCATGATGTGTGTATGCGCATTTGACCTGAGGTCATTCTCCTCTCCTCTGCAGGAAGGCTGTCATGTAGCCAGTGGAAAAAGGAGAATGGCGAATGAATGGGGCTACATGAAAGGTTTTCCAAGTGGTAGTACAATGATGAATGATTCCAAAGATCACACAATGGCCATAATGTACCCCAATCTCAGACACACACACACACACAAACACACACACACACACACACACACACACACACACACACACACACACACACAAACACACCAGTAGACTGAGCCTGATTTGAACATTATACCTGTGTAAGTTTGGAATATAAATGCCATGCAATGTCACTGTAGTAATACCACATACATCTGACAGTAGCACTCTCATGCTGCATTTTATGGAGTATGCATTCTAAGGAGAACATGTTGGGAGGAGAGTAAGTCATGGATGTTGGGTCACATCCCTGTGCAAAATTGTCTCAAAGGTAATAGGTGTATGTACAGTCACGCAAGTCACCTGCTGTCAGATTAGAACCCCTATATTTGTAGGCGAAGTAGTTTACCAACACAGTAGTTAAGGCTACTGCCACAGTATGGGTTTGTCTTGAACACTGTCAGAGTGCATGTTATACCGGATGGTATCATCACTATATGCTACAATGAGATGTTTGGAGTAGGGTTTGACATAGGTTCATAGGTTCATAGATTAGTACAAGGCTAACTGCCCTTGTGGGCCATTTTAAGCCTAGGATGTTACTCCATGTGAGGATCAAACCCTGCACCTTGTGTCTGTAAGGTAAACACCTTAACCATTATGCCAACCTCCCACTCTGTCTGACATGCTGGTGTAAAATGCTCTCTCAAATGTCAACGTAGTGAACGTACACACACACACACACACACACACACACACACACACACACACACACACACACACACACACACACACACACACACACACACACACACACACACACACACACACACACACACACACACACCAATTAGTCGCAGTGAGAATAGAACCCCTACCTATCTATTTATACAGCACAGTACTTAATGCAAGTGCCACAGCACAAGTCTGGCTTTTATAGTGCCCGACAAGACTTTATAGCTGATGACATCAGCAGTGTCATGTGAGAAGAAGATGGCAATAGCAGTGTCCCATATGCTGGCGGAAAATGGTCTCTTGAATGTCAACCAGCTAAACTAACACACACACATGCACACACACACACACACACACACACACACACACACACACACACACACACACACACACACACACACACACACACACACATACAAACACAGACATATCAATTGACCACAGTGAGAAAAGAATTCCTACCTAACTATTTACAAAGCAAAACACTTAATGCAAGTGTCACATAACAAGTCTGACTTTTACAATGCTGCAGGACAATTTATAGTGGATGACATCAGCATTGAATGTTTCAGAGAAGATGTTGGGAGGCCTGAATGAAATGGATGTGTAGGCATGCATAACAGTCAAAATACTGGTATTCCATGGGATTGTACTGATGACTGCAGGATACACAGTTATGCACTTTTGACTAGACAGACACACATATACAACAATTGACTGCAGTCAGATTTGATTGCCTACCTAAGTAAACAAACTAGAGAACTTAGTACTTAATGCAACTGCCATAGTACAGGTCTAACTTTTATAATGCTGCAGGTCAATTAAGCATTAGATGTATGAAATAAGATGCTTGGAGGCCCATCTGAAAGGGATGGCTAGTCATATACAAGTACAACTGTCAAGATATTAAAGATCTACATGTTACCAGATTGATGATTGTGTAAGTGTAGCATTTGCTGTTGTGTTTCCAATGTGCATCTGTACCTTAAAAAGACATTTTTGCAAACTGTATGCATATAGCTGCCCACATTACTACTAGTACTGAAAAATCTGAATGTGTATTGTCCGTATAAAGATGCACATAGTATATAAGCATTTTGTATTAAATTCTGTAGTATATTTGATGTATTTGGGAAAATGCAGTGTGAGACCAAGTTTCCAGTGCATGGGTGCAGGTAACACATGGCTGTAAGTGAAAATATGTGTTCTTTCCTTTAAAAAGTGCATTCCCTTTGTTTGTACTTTTATAAGTACTTTCATGGGATGAAGACTAAATTGGCAGTAATCATAAGTAATGCATGCTAATGAGCACTTTCCGTTGTGCACCTCTGAACAGCTGCTTTGTGCAATTGATGGAAAAGTGTTTGCACATGTGAGATACACATTTATACTGCTTTCTCTGTTTGCACAAAGTTAAGCAATGAACAAACATGAGCCTTTGCTACATTGATAAAATTATGAGAGTTTTCTTGGCTTGCTTACTTCCTTGCAAGTATGTTAAGTGGTGAGAAGTGGCAGTCCGCATTGTGGATAGTACTGAGTGTAAAAAACACACCTGGTGCTTAGCTGACACTGTGTCAGCAGGTATAAATGCATTGACAGAATACCTTTTGAATTCAGATGATACAGGGTTCAAATCCAGGTGTATCTAATAGTTTTTAATATGTATTTAT